>NC_056744.1:1128334858-1128442358 GCF_019279795.1 Protopterus annectens | reverse complement strand
ATGCACTCAGTACAACATTGCATAGAGTTCTTATTCATTTGATTGATAAGGACTGTTATGCTCAATTGCTGGTTATTGATTATAGTTTGACCTTCAATAAAGTGATACCAATGAAGCTCATTAATAAGCTGTCCATACTGGGTGTGCCACTGACACTTTGCAATTGGGTCTTGGATTTTCTAACAGGCACAACACAGTTAGTCAGCCTGGGGAATAACATGTCTAAAACAAGAATAATAAATACAGGAACTCCACAAGGCTGTGTGTTGAGTCCAGTGCTGTACACCCTCTTCACTTATGATTGTGTTGCTTCTCAACATGACACCAGTATTGTCAAATCTCTGGATGATACAGCAGTCATTAGTCTGATCTCCAGGGTTGATGAGCCAGTGTATAGGAGGGAAATGGAGAACCTTGTGAAGTGGTGTCAGAACAGTAATCTCTCTCTTAATACCTACAAAATGAAAGAGATGATCATTTATCATTGATGCACAGAGGAATTATTATATACTGGTGAGGTGGAAAGAATGGCTATTTTCAAATTCCTCTGTATTACCATCTCTGAGGACCTTACCCAGACTCATAACATCACAGACCTGGTACGGAAAAGCCAGCAGTGACTCTATTTTCTGAGAAGGTTGAGGAAGTTTAGCATGCCCAATACCATCCTCAGCAACTTCTACAGATGTACAATTGAGAGCATTCTCTCCCACTCTATTACAGTATAGTTCGGGAATAGTGCAATACGGGATTGCAAGGAGCTACTAATAAAAACTGTGCAAAACGACATTGGAGTAACACTCCTTGCATTGGAGGACATTTACACCAAAAGAGTTTTTAGGAGGGCTCAAAACATTATCATGGAACTACCCCACCCACAAGAAAAAACAGTTTATCCTGCTGCCATCAGGGAGGTGTTATAAGAGCATGGCAGCCAGAACAACCAGACTGAAAAATAGTTTTATACCTCAAGCTATTAGACTGTTAAATAAAACTCACAAACCCCTCCCCCTCCAGTATTGTAGGGTGATTCCCATTTAGAGGGCGTGAGCTTGTTTTGCACAGTTATATATATTTATTGATATTGGTATTTATATTATTGTCTATTTGTTGTCTTAGATTACTTTTTGCTAATTGTCATTGTTTTTATATGATGCTGGAGGATTTGGAGAATAAGAATTTCATTGTACTTTGTGACACTGTCTCTAGTACTCTAGTACATATGACAATAAAATTGAATTGAATTGAATATATCTCAAATTCATTTCCTGCAAACAGAACAGATTCAATGTTTTTATTTAACCTTTTTCTTTTAGTTTCTCCATGCTTGCTTCATTTTGGTGGCCTTTTCAGAGTCTCACTTTAGGGAGCCCAGCATACATTTTTAAGAATCGCCCTTATAGTTGTAGACTATAGCACTGGGTAGTTCAATACAAGCATTTCTGGCAGCTTGTGCTTCTGCAGTTCACTGGTGTTAGATGGCTGGCAAAGGTGGAGAAGAAGAGAGCTCTGCTTCCTTGGAAAATAGTTGTTTTTGCCATCAGTGTTCTATCACTATGACTGGGGACTAGAGGTCAAACACTGTATTAGAAACAGTATTTAGAACACATCTAGAGCCTGTTTGCTGCATTTCCTGTGTTGCACTTAATTTAAAATCAGTTTTCTTAAAATTGCATTTTACCTGACTCTGGCCTAGCACTCAAGTGTGGGGTCATTTATTGCACTGTTCTGATTATTTTGCTACTTGTGTATCTCTGCTACCTTTAAACTAAAACAAAAAAAAAACAAAATAATCTTGCTTTTTTCCCCACTTTTTGAAATTTAAGAAAGTTCAGTTACAGATTTGCTGTTCTGAACTGTTTGTAAGTTTCTTGGAGGCCAGTGCTTGCTTGGGCTAAAGGGAAGTCTCTGTGTTCACCAGTGGCAGTGGTTAACACTGAGCAGCCTGCCTGTCCCTGTAGGAGTGGTTACTGCCCCGAAGCTGTAGTTTTATTGGCCATTTTGGGTCAATTCCAAACTCCTTGATCTTTCTCTCTTAAAACCCTGCAACTCTCTTTTTGCGCGGTCTTGCGCACAGAGCAGCGTCGGGCAGCGCCGCTTAAACAGGTTTAAACTATTCCCGGCTCCACAAAGTCTGCTCTTCACTTTTTCCATTGGAACTGCTCTAAATCTCAAAATAAGCACTTAGGCCACCCTCCCAACCCCCTTTCTGATCAGTCAATAAGTAGTTCCCTATATTATTCAGGCATGTCCAAAGGTCAGTTTTGGGTTTACTCTCCAGTCCAGCTGGTGAATCTGGGAATCTTGAGGCAATGTTACAACTGCCTTATGTATACAGACCTCTCCTCCTCCCAACAAGCTCAAATATATGTGAGAGATGCAACTATATAGCCAAACTGGAGCCTAAGCTCTCTCAACCCAGTACTGGCACAGCCTGTCAGGAGGAGAAGGTAACCACACACACCACAAATCCAGTCTTACATAGACCTATCGCATCAGCAAACCAAACACATAAACACACAAAAACATACTCGGAGGCTCTAAATAAAAATCTGCCTAAGCAGCAGAGAATTCCAAAGCAGACATCCAAGCAACCCCTACCACAAAACAATACCCACATAGCACATAGCTCACAAAGTCAATGTGCCACACAGTCACAGCCCTTAAGGCTAAACAACATACCTAATACACTTGTAATAGGTGACTCTATTGTCAGACACACTGACGTCCCGCTCACCGGGCTGAACAAGTAGAAGGTCACTGTAAGCTGCCTGTCGGGTACCAGGATCCGCTACATAACACAAGCACTCAGGTCACTCCAAAGCAAGTACAAGTATGACTCCGTCATTGCCCATGCTGGTGTGAATGACCTGAGACGTACCTCCCTGGACTACATGAAAAGAGACATAGAGGAGCTCTCTGAGCATGTAGCCCAGGCCGGTATGACCCTGACCTTGAGTAGCATCTTACCTTCACCAAGAATGATGCCACAGTATAAAGACAAAATGATCAATTTTAACAATTGGCTAAAGTATTGGTGTCATTCAAAGGGGATCCAGTGTCTGTCAGTCTGGGATGACATGCTTGACAAGCCACGTTGCTTCGCTAGGGACGGCTTGCACCTGTCACCCCTGGGTTTTCAAATACTGGCAAAGGCTCTTGCCACTCCCATAGTGCCTTTTTTAGGCAAGGCTCAAAAGACAAACCCACCTCCATAGACAACACAAAGAAAAAAATACTAAGGGTAATGCTGCTCAATGCCAAAAGTCTAAACCTCAAGATGCACGCACTCGAGACTCTCCTCAACATGGAGAATATCGATATCTGTGCAGTAACAGAAACTTGGTTCAAGGCTCCAGAGAGCACCCCAGCACTAACAGGTTATATTTCATACCATGCTTTCTGGCCCCAAAACTCGGACCGAACCACAAAAGGAGGGGGAGCATCCATATTTATCCAGGTTAGTGGCACTGCACGAAGGATCGGAGACCATCCATGTGCAACTAGCAGTGGGCAAAACTGCCTTTCAGTTTGTAGCCTGCTACAGACCACCCTTCCAAACACAGGAACCTCGCTCAGCTTTCCTGAGAACAATGGAGAATATGAAGGTCTCTCCAAACACCATTATATTGGGTGACTTCAACTACCCAAACATTGATTGGGAAAACTACTCAAGCCCAAACACCCTCGCCCAACGGTTCCTAGAATTTATAAACTCAAATGCTATGGAACAACTGTTCACCGCTCCCACAAGAGGGGAAAACATATTGGATCTGGTCATCACCAACATGGGGTCTCTATGTTCCACACCAGAGGTATACCCCTCATTGGTAAGATCAGACCATAAACTAATCTCACTGGACATCCATATTCCATCCCCACCCCTAGCCAAGGAAACCACGGTGAAGAACTTCTCAAAAGCAAACTTCACACTTCTCAAAACCGAGGTGGAATCCTTCAAAGCCCCCAGGCCAGTGGAAAATACGGCCCAAAATGCAGAATCCTTTACAAAAGCATTCTATGGACACCTACAGGAATGCATGGAGCATGCTATCCCAAATAAAACCAAGACTCACTCCTCCAAAGGCAGGAGACCTGTCTGGTGGACCCCGGCCATAAATAAGCTATACAACAGAAGGAGAAAGCTACTACATGATAGAGCAAAATCCCAAAAAGGGAAGGCATCTCTGATCAGTACTAGCAAGAAACTACGATCCCTCATAAAATCATCTAAGGCCAGCTTCGAAAGAAAAATTGCACAAGACACTAAAGATAATCACAAGGCCTTCTTTAGTTATGTCAGAAACCTGGGAGGCAACTCCCAGATATGCTCTGAGTTGCAAAATGACAAAAAATACACTGAACCCACAGACATTGCCAACATCCTGGCAGAAAGGTTCAGTGCAAACTCCCCCCCCCTTCCCCCCAAAAGGGCAAATGTCTATCCCAACAGAGTGTAGCCTTCCTGAGATCACAGATGCATAGGTGAGAGCTGCCCTCTCCAAAGCAAAAAACACAGCATCAATGGGACCAGACGGTGTCCTGGGCTACGTCTTACATGAACTCCAAGAAAAACTAAACCCTCATGTAAAGTCACTGTTCAATCTCAGCCTTACTACAGGATATGTACCCAAGGAATGGTGTACAGCAACAGTGGTCCCACTCCACAAAGGTGGTGCCACAACAGACCCCGGAAACTATCACCCTATAAGCCTGACTAGCCCGGTCTGCAAAGCTATGGAGCGTATCATCATGGAAATCATAAACAAACACATTTGGAACCTCCAGACACTGGATCCTACCCAATTCAGCTTTGTTAAGGGCAGATCTTGCCTCTTGAACCTAGTCGACTTCTTTGAAACAGTTACCAAAGCCATAGATGAAGGGAAGGTAGTCCACACAGCTTACCTGGACCTCACAAAAGCCTTTGACACAATACCCCACTCAGGCATCATAAATAAGCTCACCAGCTTAAATATCAACCCCTATGTCACAAGATGGGTTGCAAACTGGCTCAGGGATAGAACCCACATGGTCAGAATAGCAGGTTCCATGTCAGACTCTAAACCAGTTACAAGTGGCGTCCCACAAGGCTCAGTCCTGGGACCTCTCTTGTTCGGTATATATTTCTCAGAGGTACAGGCTAACACGGGTGGACTATGGCTGACCAGTTTCGCAGATGACTGCAAACTGGGTGCCATAATTGACTCTCCAGCTGACACAAGCATCCTCCAAAAGGGTCTCACAGAGACGGATAGCTGATGCCAGAGCCATGGCCTAAAGCTAAATGCCAGAAAGTGCATAGTCATCCCCTTTGGGAAAAACAAAGTGCCTACAAATTACCACATAGTTGGTAATCCATTAAGTACGAAAGAAGTAATTAGAGACTTGGGGACCCAAGTAGATAGCAGTCTCTCCTTTGACAATCACGTTGCCAAAGTGGTTAGAAAGACCTTCTATATAGCCCACCTTATCATGAAAGGATAAAGAGAGGTCATTGTGCCCCTCTACTCATCACTTATCAGGCCCATAATTGAATACAATGCCCCATTTGGGATGTACCTTACCGACACCTGCAGCAACTGGAAAGACCCCAAAAGTACCTCACCAAGAGGATCAAGGGGCTCAAACAGATGCCCTATGCAGCTCGGCTAAAGAAACTCCAGCTCTACTCAGTTGTGTACCGCCTACTCAGAGGCAATCTGTGTCTGACGTATAAAACCATGTCCAACCCAGAATTAATGGACATGCTTCCCCTCAGGAAATCCAAATCCCTTAGAGCTACACACTCCAGAGACTTTAACCTCAGCACAGAAATAAATAGGACATGCTGGAGGGACAGATTCATATCCCAGAGGCTCCCCTCACTCTGGAACAAAATCCCAATCCATGTTAGGCAGAGCCCCTCACTGACCCTCTTCAAGAGAAATCTTGACGAGTGGATGGGAGATTGTAAGTTTACCCCTGGGATCTCTTCTGTGTCCCTGCTTGACAGAGGTGCAGTAAACTAACCTTAAAAGGGCTACCTTCTGTGACCTACTATACAGAGGCACAGTCAACTAATCTAAAAGGGTGGTGAAAGCCAAACACACTCTGGCTAGGCTTATAAATGCCCTAGGGCAGATAGCCTAGGATCGACCTATGAACCTATGAACCTATGAACCTGTGCACTCTGGTTTAACAAGCCATACAGACACTGAAATTATTAAACACATAGGTTGGTATTCATAATCATTACATGGATGCATTAAAGCTATCTGTGAATGAGCGCAGCTAAGCTGCAGTTCATATCGTTCACTTACACTAATGCGTGATGGCCACGAATGCGCATAAGTAAATGAATGCATAATGAGATGTACTAAATGAGAAATGATGTAACCTAGCCTATGCCTAATTATGATTCATATAAATAAAAATAAAGTCCAATGGGGATAAATGGTATCCAAAAACAAAAAAAAATGCTAATAGAAACGAAATAAAACAGGCACCAAAACATGGCTGAATATATCAGCGTTATCTGCACAGAGACTAAACACACAAAGAAATAAAACAAATTACTTTTATTAACTTAGGTAAATGCTTTAATTACAATTCATAGTGAAATTTTCCCACTTTCCTGCACAATTTACTTTGAAATATGTGAAAATGCTGTTACTAGCTGTTAACCTTCCATATGAACAATAGGCTTGTATAGTAGACTACAACATGTAAGTCCCACCGTAATACAATAGCAAACATTGTCTTGCAAAGTCTGCACAAGCACTTCCAATCCATTCTGTTTTACTTCAGTTAAGATTTACAAAATAAAAAAGATTTAAAGTAAGAAATTGAATGCCTTGTAACATGATGTGAAAAGTTATTGTGCGCATTTTCTCTTTTGCCACCCCTTTTTCTCTATTTTTCTTATTTTAATTATGACTTCCATTGTACTTTATTATTTTCTTTCTCTCTCATTTTTATACATTTTTTTACAAATCCAAAATCCTCTGGAGTGGTCCAGACACATACCTTCCAGGTTAGGGATTGCTCTTCCTCTGCCGATCCAGGGACGTCCTTACATGGTGGCTCTGATCCTGCTGCCACCAGGCACATGAAAGCATGACAAGCCTTACTAAACAGGGGCTTTGGAACTCGGTTGAGGATGTGCTGTAGCAGGTCATGGACAGATGGATTCAGCCAGTCAAATACCCTCTTCAGAGTTGGTGCTGGCCAGCTCTCCCCCCCTCTATAGCAAGGCCCTCCATTGCACCACCATCTGGCAATGGAAACAATAGATCCTCTGTGGACTGGCACTCCTGCTGGCACTTCTTCAGCCCTTCTTCCCTTACCCTCTCTCCTGTACCATCTTAAGTATTTCCTATCCACACTAACCTCTTATATATATAAAAAATGGGTCTATCTCCCACCAAAGGCATTGTGTCCCTCCTCTTCCACCTTCTCCAGTACAAACCTATTAATGTATTAATGTATTCCTTCTGTGTTTCTCTCTTTTTGTGTCTCACTTTTTTCAATCCTTCATCTCTCCCCCTTCAGTGGAAACATCATCTTATCCAACTAAGGATATCCCTGTATAAAAGTTATTAAATCCCTTTAAAAAAATAATAAAAGCTGTACAGAAAACTGACTGCATTAAGCATTTCAAGCATGACTGCACATAGACACATTTGTCCTGAATATGTGAATGCATAGTGAGCACAGATGTGGTTATGTGCGATATGTAAATGCATATAAAGTTATATGAAGGCTATGGCTTTCACGTAGTATTTTGTATTTAATTAACATTTGACTTTAGGTACTTAACACTTTTGACATAAGTGGGTGTGTTTTTCAAAATGCCTTTGCTTTTCCTTATTTTGCACCAATAATCTACACTTAGCTTATTTGCATATATGTATAGTGGCACTCCTTCCAAATAACCACTACATAGCTGCAAACTCTCAGACTCTGAATACCACCCAAATCCCATCTAGCACCAGCCTGTAAACTGCAACCTAGAGCACAATGTAGTATACTCAATGATTATTGGTCCAACTTCTGAACCTCAGCCTTGAGCACAATGAAGAGAACTGGCAGGAAACTGGTCAATGTTTCCAGACTCTAGGGCAAGCCTTGACTTGAGAGTTAAAATCAACAGACTAAGAGAGGCAGATATAAATACTGAGCATGATTTGTGTGCTTAAAAAAGTAAACAGATGCCAACACCTCTGGTTACATAGCACTAAATATGTTATATGTACAGATTATCCATGTAAAACAACAATTTAAAAAAAAATAGCATACTTATTAAAGGAGAACATTATTTTATTACTGCCAGTAGAAATATTATACTTCAGTTGCGCCAGTTTCAGATTTGTGTGCATCATATCCCTATAGTCAGGTTAACTTCAAAAACAGTATTTGTGAAATAGGACAGTGACAGATTCAGGTCAAGCAGATTCATAACTCAGCCAAGAATATTTTTTTTTTCCTTAGGTTAATTATGGTGTTTAACTAAATGCATCCTTTAATTTGTCATTGTGCCTCATGTAGAACTTCAAAGTAATTAATTATTAATTCACATATGGAAGCTGTCTGTTACTAAGCAGTTGGTAATCATATACATTTGCAGTCCCTTGACAACCTAAATTTGAATTACAGTAAACTAATATAAACAGACTGCAGCAACACTGCACAAAATTGTGTAGGTTAATGCCCATATTTATAATCCAAAAGTCTTTTAATGATGCACAGCTAACTAGCTGTGCCACAGTGAGAAGTATAAAAGGATATGATTGGGTCTTTGATTCTAATCAATAATGTGTTCAAGACATTTATGCTAATAAATTCATCTTGAGAGTGAAGCTTGAGAGGTGAATCTTGGTATCCATGTTGAGAACACAAAATAACGGGCTATGATTTGTAAGATCCGATCATAATTTTTGTAGTGCATAGAGTCTTATTTAGAGTTATGAAAAATGCATTGTGTTTTACCAGCTTTGAAAGCCAGTACAGCACTTAGTAAGTGCTGTCACATACACAAGTAAGGAAAAATCAGGAACAGTTTTAAATCCTGCCCTAATTTAAATAAGTTACTTACAGACTAATGTCTGTAAACTTCAGCGGACATAGGAGGAAAGCTATTCAGGGATGGAAGGAACATCCCTTCCCTTATACACGACTGTCACAGTGCTTAGGGAAAAAACTGTGATGGTTAGTTTTCACATACAGTAGGTTGTAACAGGTTTAACTTTTTTTTATTTAGAATATAATCATGGCGCTCCATGCACTACATAATTGTTTCATACCAACACAGAAGCTTACTTGCTTACAGCTATTCAGAACCAGCTAGATAGAGAGTTTTGCAGTGGTACAAAATATTATTACTCAATATATTTCTCTACTCTTGAGACTACTTCACTGTGCATATAGTGAAACTGAGAATTATCTAGAGTGTTCATGACAATTGAATAGAACTGCAGTTCCACCTTGTATATTTACATTGCCAACTATGTGCTTGTGCAATTCATGCTGTAAATATATATTTTATTTATCATCACATATTCTGTAATAGTAAAATTAATTATCTATAAGTTCAGGCTGCAGTCATTACATGATAACGTGTTCATATTTCTGTCACCATTAACACTGAATGTGCTCAATTTTAGTTAGTTGTACAAAACTATCAGCTGAAGAAGAGTTTTTAAAATGCCATCCGTGCTACAGCTTCCGGTGTTTTATCTAAAAGCCCAGATATCAGCAAATTCCACAGTATGCACAATACTTTAAAACAAAAGGCCACACATACCAGCAATATGCATACCTGTATTGCAAAATTATTGTAAAATTAAGCATTCAACTAAACTTAGTAGCTTAGCTATAATTATGTTGCATGGGCAGTTAAACAACTCTGCCCAGTCTGTCCATATCGTTGGTACTGACTGACATATATACTTAACTTGGACAATGGATATATAAGCTTTTCTTATTTTAAGGCATGACATTCTTAACTTTCCCTGATTTTGCCTCATATTTTTACCCTGTCCCTCACATTTTTTTATTTTTTTTGTAAATCACTGAAGATTATAGTCAGTCAATAATGCCATAAGCAAGAGTTTCATACTTCTTTTTCTTCAGAAAAATGTACGCTGATGCAATACATGGTGTTTTATTAACCTTTTTAATTGAATTAGAGTAAATTTTAAAAACTGTCCCTGTTTCTGGGCCTTTGTTCCCTCATTTCATTTTGCTTTGTCCATAATTCTTGGGCAAATAAGTCAAGCAGTATGAGGTATGTAATAACATGTCACTAAAATTTGTTGTATGCCAACCAAGAGATAAGAAAATTGTTGTAAATGCCTTTTTTATAACCAGACATTTCCAGCAAAAGATTGTTGACTAATCTTGAGTCTTGAAATTTTAATTTGAAATGTTCAGTATAATTCTGATCAGGATACAGTAAGCAAATTATTTTATTTAATGATTTGTTAACCTGGTAGCTAAAATGATCCAAATGTCAGACCTTTATCCAACATGACATCAGAGAATGAAAACAAAAGTTCAAAGTGATGGCAGTCTGTACAAGTACACTAAAAGGTACTCTAAAAGTTCAAAAGAAATGCCATGTTTCACAGTATATAATACTTAAGTCTGGTGTGAGGCTACTAGCTGACTACATTATGAAAGCTCCGACCAGACAATACCTCATGTGTACTTGTTGGAGTTTGTCTGTGGTGATGTTAGGGCACAGAAAGAAGCTGAGAAGTTGTCTTAAGGCTTGACTAGGGTAAAAGATGTTGTTTCAAAGCACAATGTATGAGTGTATGTAAAGCTTACTGCTGGTGAGTTGTTTTAAAGATTGATTATAGTAAGAGTGTTGCAAAGCACAGACATGAAAGTATAAAAACCTTACATTTGGTGTGTAAGTTGTGAGAAGACACAGGTAAGGTGAAGAAAAAGACAGAGAAAAATTTGAGAATATTTAGTTAGGAACAGTAAGAGAGACAGAGATATAGATGGCAGCACTTCTTGTTATGGAACATCAAAATAGGGGACTCTGTGATGTAGAACAGAGTATGATTGACTGAACGCCATTCAGATCTACATATCATGTGACAGTGGTGCATGTGTGTGCGTGTGTGTGTGTGTGTGTGTGTGTGTGTGTGTGTGTGTGTGTGTGTGTGTGTGTGTGTGTGTGTGTGTGCACGTGCCTGTGTAATGCGTGTATGTATGAGTGTGCCTGCTTGTGTGTATTTGAACATGTGTTTCTATTATAAGGAAAATTGACAAACTTTTTTTTCAAGAACATTTGTACAGTATAAACGTACTGGAAGCTTTGTTATAAATGGCAGAGTATAATTTATTGTGGGTATGTGAGCAGTTTGGCAGTGACAAGCTTAGTCTCACTAAAGAAGAAGGGTGTAGACACCATATGCACCCCTGGTTTGAGAGGATACATTCATGACTGCAGGCAGTATAGAGATGTCAAATTCCTGTCACACTGCATGAAAGTGCTGCGTAGGGTGATTGATAAACCGGTACACAGAATGGTAGAAAGTTAGATGGGAGATGAGTAGTTCAGATTCAGAACAGGATGCAGCACCACTGACCCGATGTTTGCAGTGATACAGATAGTTCAGAAGAAGCTAGAGACAAGGAAAGATTTCAACTAGTCATTCCTAGACTTGGAGAAAGCATATAATAAGTTTCCGAAATAGCTGATTTGGGTAGTCTTATAATGGTTTGTAGTCTAGAAACATTGGTAGAATTAGTACAGACTATGTGAAAGATCCCTAGCACACAAGTACGAACAATGCTGAGACTCACAGAGGCGGTACCCAGTGACATTGGGCGTGCATCATGGTTCAGCTGTTATTCCATTACTGCGAATGCTGGTGATGATCTACATTAGCAAGCAGATCAGAGAGAAAGATCAAAAACTGTTCTTTGCAGATGATATGGCATTACAAGCAGATGCTGAACAAGAATTTCAGCAAATAATAAGAGAATTTAATGCAAAATTGAATGTACACAGGATTAAACTGAGTATAGACAAGACAGCTGTAATGACAGCAAGTGCAGAAATCAGAAGAAACTGAAATCTGAGATAGAAGAGAAAATAATTGAATAGGTTAACAAGACTGAATGTGGAAGTCAAAGCAAGAATCAGAGTGACTGTAGCCAAGTTGCATGGTGTGTGACAGAAGAATGCCAAAGAATCTGAAAAGTAAGATGTACAAAACTATGATGCGACCAATAGTACTGTCTGGCTCAGAAACCAGGGCAGTGAAAGCAGAGCAGTTGAGGAAGGTAGAAGTAATGGAGATGAAATGCCTGAGATGGGTGGTAGGATACACACTGTGGGACAGATAAAGAAATAAGGACATGAGAGCAGAATAAAAAGTAGCTCTGATTGCAGAGAAAGCAATAAACAGGTTACGGAATTAAAGGCACATGTATAAAAAATCATTAGCAATCTGGTATGCAATCTAGTGAAGAAGATATGGGAAAGAGAAGGAGAAGGCAAAAGGAAAAGAGGGCATACAGCAAAGAAATGGATGATGTCCATGAGAGAAGACCTGCAACCATCAGACATGACTGTCAAAGAAGGTAGGAGAGTTGCATAGAATCAAGAGAGATGGCAACAGTTGCCATGACATCTCGACTACATCTAGAAAATGGGATAAATAGGGTTGATGATGATGAAGATGATGATGTGCTCATATGAGAACAAATCAAAGGATAAAACCAGGAAACAAGGATTAATAGAAAGGAAAACATGAAGACAATAGAAGTAATGAATGTCTTGGCAGGTGGGTGTGATCTCAGAGCATTTTCAAGCAACAAAAGTGTGCTGAATGCAGAACATATCCTAGGAATTTGGTTTACTGTGTTTGACTTTACATATGTCATATTTTTCTGATTTTATCTGCTCATATACAACCATTACAGACTGCTACACAATTTAATGTCACATAATAAAAAAGTATACCTTTGTAAGTCTGACAGGTTGTTTCATTAAAGTGACAGGATCTGAATCTCACTTCAGCAAACCTTGTCCAGCTAAAGTAACCATTTTAATTCAGTACTATTTTTTTAAAAAACAGGCCACTGAGTTTTTCCAGAAGGTGGACCAGAGCTACCACTCACATCCGATGTGTGGGGCTTTGCCCTGTGAATCCCATTAATTTGTACAGTAAGTTTCCCCAGCACAGTGATCCTGCAGCAGTGTGACACACTTAACCTACATGTTGGGTTACGGACAGCAATACTGGTGGGTTGTGCTTGTACATGGTTTCCCATAACCTGTTAGAAATATCAAAGGTCATAAGTCTGTAAATGTGAAGATGTGTTTATTACGCATCCCTGATTTTAGACATGTCTCTAATTTTAAAGGGCTTTTCCCTTCACTTCCATGTCATCAGGTTGAGGAGGTATGCCTTAGTCACTTCTAAAGTTTCTAATGATGTCATACATTTTCTCAACAATACATTGGCTACAACTCAACCATCAGACAGCATGAGGACAACTATTAACATACCTCATTTAATGTGAATGTTAATGGACTTAGGCAAACATTAGCATTATGCATCAAATGTTAACTTTAATTAAATATCTGAAATACCATTATAGATTGCATTTTCTCTCATCTCAGCTTCCTATTTATAGCTTAATGATAAACAACACAGGTTTTTACATGGCATGTTCTTGTTATTTCACAACATGAAACCCTACTGAACCCAGGGACTATGACTCCTAATACAGATTCATTTCAACATCCTAAGCACATATACAGCAATACACAGTCACATGCTAAAGTAAACGTGTAAAATGTCTAGTAGGATAAGTCAATGTACTTAATTAACATACAGGAACTAGATGAAACAGCTGCAGGTATAGTCTTTTAGAATGACTGCCCCCCCCCCCCCCCCCCACACACACACACACACCTTCTATGAGCTATGGCATTTACAGTACTATTTAATGGCAGGGACGGTTGTCACCACTTAATATGACTGTAGTTATACTGTCTGATTGCTGTTAGTGATCAGATCACAAAAAACAAAATTCTATCCCATTTGCACTAGTATTAAAGGTATCAGTTAAAATGACTGAAAGAAACTTTGAAGTGCTAGGTGAAAAAAGAAAAAATGGTTATGTTTTAAACAAAGTTTCTTTGACTTGTATAGTTTTTTTTTTTAGTTCTTCTGTTTTGGAATTAGAAATTAGACGAGAGTGAGATAGGTGTTTTTCAGTATCAGTTAAAAAGAACCTGCAATATTGTTTTAAGCATACAAGAAAATATGAAACGGAGCTGCTTCTGAAATGTGGTTAATGATGACATTTGCTGTGTAACAGTGTTTTATTTAACTACTGGGATTAACAGTCTCTGTGCAATTAACAAATTGACACCTTCTGTTCCAAAATAAATGTTGTGTTGCAGTGTTCCTAACTCTTTTGGAGAATATTGCTAAACATATTTTACTGAATTGTACTATAATGAACAATGATAATAACAATAACAATAATAATAATAATAAACATAACTGATCACCTAGCTTTAGTCTGCAAACTCTATAAGTTTGGATTGTAGCTGAAGATGGTACACATTGCATCACCTGTGAAATTGTTGCATTTTTTAATCAGAAGAGATTTTCTATTTGCAGTCAGTAACACAGGCTTGGATCACTGCTGAATATTCTGTATACAGTGTACCACCTCCGTTTATGTTAGCTCCTCATAATAGCTTAATAAGTCAATGTCGACAAACAATATGTTTAAAGTCAATTGTCTTTAGACTGTAAGACATATTAAAACCAACTGCATGGCCTGCATAGGTAAAAAAGTACAGCTGTATATTGTCACTGTAAATATTGTTTTCATACATGAGCAATAATATTTATTTATTTATTTATTTATTTATTTATTTATTTTTTATTTGTTTGTCTGTCTTTATTTACCAGGAAAGTCCAACTGGGTAATATCCATTTTCAGCGGAGGTCCGGGGAGAAAAGCTCCATAATACAGTTGATCATTACAGTAGGTAAATCCTGCACTCACACACACAGATATGGTTGTTATTATTGGCTTTGACTGTTTTGGGGTGCAGTTGAGTCGGCTAGAAAAATATTTGCACATGCTGTTGAACAGAAAAATGAAAACTGTCTGTAGGTTATCGTGAAGTGAAAAAAGTTGATACAGCAAAGTCCAAAATGTATAAGGAACACTGAGGCAAAAGTACAAGTCAGGTTATTGGCAAGAAATGCTAATAATTAATATATGAAATACTGAAATTAAATTAAAAACATGCATAGAGTTTAGTATTTTACTTGAAGGCACTTTTGAAACACTAGAGTAAAAAAAGAAAACTACACATGTATTGCTAACATATTCAGGGCACCAACTGATACCATCTGGTCAAACTTATTTTACAAGATCCATTTCAAATCATAGGTTTAAAGGTTCATAGGTAAATACTAGGATAGCTGCCCTTGAGGGTCATTTTAAGTCTAGCCATTTGTCCCTGTTTGTGCTCAAAATAACCTACCTAATGAGAATAACTGGGATCATACCATATATAATTTGATGGTACCCATGCATGGGATAAGGCATTTAAGAGCTGCCTTTGTCCAATAGTAGAATGGGAACAGCCCTGGGGCAAATTTTATGTTTCCCATCCATAGATCTAAGATGCACTTGAATATTGGCAGGGATGAACTTTGTTTTATGTGGATGGAGAGTCTGTTCCACAGAAGCTGTATCCTCTGTGAGATATACCTGCCCTCCAAATCATTCTGTTGCAGAAGAGGTTACATAGACCAAGTATTTCTGATGATATTTGACTTGCTGATGTGCAGCAAATCCATCAGTAACACCAGGCACAGGTCACCTCTTAGCATTCTGTTGGATACCGGGTTTAGTGACAGGGCTTTGAGTCAGTCCATATAGGACATGTTGTTTTGGCATTACATCCTTTTAGTAAGGTATCTTTGAAGGCATCCCAGTCTTTGCAAGTGTCTGGACAGATATATGCCAAAGGGGTCATTATATTCAATGACTGACCCAATGAGGGCTGAGTAAAGGAAGACAATGATATCCCTAGATCTAGACACAATCCCTTTGTTTATAAGCTTTGCAACACAGAAGGAATTTCTTACAAAAGTCACATGTTGGAAAAAGTTAGGTCACTGTCCACATACATTCCCAAATCCAGAACAAATGGGTCTACTCTTAGTGACCTATTGTCAATGAGGAAGTTCCCTGAGGTAGGTGACTTCCCAAAGGATGCAACAATGTATTTGTTGTCATTTAGTTTCAGTCCATGATTTTGGCACCAGTTATTTATTTGATACAACCTTCCTGTATGGTGGCTAAGTCATTTAGGGATTAATGACTGTTCCTAGTTTGCAGTCATCTAAAAACATAGTCAGCCACAGCCCTTTAGTATTGACTTTTACTACAGAAAATTAGATGCCAAACAGGAGAGGTCCCAGCACAGAACTCTGGGGGACTCCACTGGTAACTGGTCTCTTGTAGAGGTAACTTCCCCTATTTTAATTATCTGCATTTTATCTGTGAGCCAGCTGGCAATCCAGTGGGGTAACATAGGGGTCTATTCCCAGTTTATTTCTCTACTATGCCTGAGTGGGGAATTGCGAGAAATGCTTTTACAGGTCAAGGGATGCTGTGTGTATCTTTTTACTTTCATTTATTCCTTTGGTGACTTTTTCAAAAAAATCTGCAAGGTTGAGTAATGATGACCTGCCCCCAACATATCCAAACTGAGACAAATCCAGTCTTTGGAGGTTTCCTATGTCCTGAGTGATTAGGCTTGGCATATGAGGCTGGTTAGAATTATAGGTCTGTAATTGCCTGGGTCTGGGGAAGGTCCTTGCTTATACAGGGGAATGACTGTAGCTGTTCTCCATTCATGGAGTTCACAGTGGCACTAAAAGAAGTTAATCCACATAATATTCTCTTAATATTTGGGTTGTTTGGCTTGTAAGAAGGTGACAATTAAAAAAAAATCACAATGAGAAAACAAAGAGTTAACATTTAAAAAATATTCACACAGACACTGATAAATTGAAAATTCTTCACAGAACCATATCAATCCTGTCTTTCTGACCATGCTGATTTATTTGCATGCCTTTAAGGTATCACAAGAGGGTATCATATGGAAATAAATATGTTAGTGATACATACTCCAAGGAAAGTGACAGTAGCTCACAGGACTACAAGCGACCAGGAACTGAACTGAGTGGAAAGCTTAGGAGTTAATAAGAAGCAGAGACAAGAGAATGTGTGTATAATATGGTAACTGCTGTTAAACAAAACAAGATTTTGATTTGCATTGCTCTGCAAGATCTAAGTATAGTGATTAAAAGATAGCATTGTCTACTACTAATAGCTAAGGAAGTGTTTTTTAATCTCTTTTCAGCACTAGACGCAAACTAGGGATTCCAGATGATTAAAATTAGATGATGAAAGCTCCAAGGTGTGTACATTTAATATGTCATTATGAAGGTAGAGATTCCTTACACTTCTATTTGGCATTTCATCAGCAGATGTACCTTCTAAAGAGCTGTTCACCAAGTAACTGAAAGTTTGAAAGGTATTGCAATAATAACTGATGATCTAACAGTGTGGATTAGACACAAGAAAAACATGATAGAAAATGGATTCAGCTGATAAAAATATTAAAAAAAAAATATTTAAAAAAATTATTTCATAGGTTCATAGGAAGTTACTAAGCTAAGAGCCCTAGAGCCCTTACAAGCTTAGCCATATTTGTCCCGAGTTGCCCCAATTGTTGATGGTTAGGTGAGTGAAGTTCGCAGAGGTAAGGGTCTAGTTAAAGAATGCCTTGTGATTATCCTTAGCTGGGGAGGCTGTCCTTGCTTCGTGGTTAGCTTTGGAGGACTTGACAAGATGTCTAGTTTGTTTATTTAAGCTAGAGAGGGATTTCTTCCGCTGCTGAGCCAGTTCCCTCTTGTACTTCTATTGTTTTATAGCCTGTTTATACTACAGTTCCACCAGGGTGGCTTGTTTTTTTGGCAACAGCTGGTTTTAATCTGGTAAGTTACAGCCGATTCTGTACAACTGCTTAAGTGGTTATACAGGGTATTGTCCCTGTTATCTGAATTTGAGGGGGCTTTGAAACTTCTTATACTATGACTTAGTAGGAGGTAATTTGTCCTAGAAAAATGCTTAAGCATTTTTGAGCTTGATGGAATATCTGGTCTTATAATTACATTGAACAAGACTGATTTATGTTCCGGTCTTACCACATTGGGCATCACACAGGGGAGGGGGTGCAATGCGCTCCAATGTTAGTGAGTACTATGTTCAGGACATTTGAGCCTCTTGTGGGTGTGCTGACTAGCTGTTCCAAGAACCTCTAAGCCAGCATGTTTGTGTTCATGTATGTTTCCCAGTCGATGGCAGGATAATTAAAATCATCCATGAGTAAGGTGTTGCCCCAACTGTCGGTGGTTAGATGAGTGAAGTTTGCAGAGGTAAGGGTCTATAGTAGTTAATACTGATGTCTTTTGTCCAGGATGGACATGGGCACCACCCCAGGAGTGAATTTATGGTCACCCATTGATCTAGGTTGCATTTGAAGAGGGTCACGTGAATTGGAAGCTTATTTCAGAGAAGTGGCAGTCTCTAAGAGATGTATCTATCTCTCTAGCATGACCTGTTCATTCATGTCAGAGGCTAGTTTAGGATCACTGGAGTGAGTGACCCTCCTGCAGTTTGATTTATGCATGTGTAGCATTTCCATCAGGCCCAGGCACAGGGCACCCCTTAGCAACCTGTGGGAGACAGAATGCAGTGACAGGGTTTTCATTTCAGTCTTTCCACATAAGACTTGTCTGGTGTATCCTGTAATTTATTGATGAGAAACCTCTGTGGTCTCTCCATTTGTTGCATGTGTCTGGTGAGGTATAGGCAAAAGGGAGCATTGTACTCAATTATTGGTCTGATGAGGGCCGAGTATAATGGAATCATAACAACCTTATATGTGATTCCTATACTTATAAGATGTGTCACATAGAAGGGCTTCCTTACTACTGTGGATACACAGTAGTCAAAGTTCAGATTGCTATAAACCTGAGTACACAGGTCATGTACCACTGGGTCTACACTTAGGGGATGCTGTTTATAATGTAATTAGCAGGGATGTCAGCTTTCCCAAAGGGAATAATACTGCATTTTGTTTTGCATTTAGCTTTATTCCATGGCCTTGGCACTAAAAGTTTGTCTAACCCTGTCTACAGTATATTGACATCATGGGGGACTCAATGATTGCTCCCAGTTTACAATCATCAGCAAACTTGGTCGGCCACAGGCTGTCCAGGTTTGCCTGGACTTCTGAGAAATAAATTCTGAACAGTAAAGGGCCCAGCACAGAACTCTGTGGTATGCCACGGGTGATAGGTCTTTTACTAGAGGTGACGTCACCCACTTTGACAGTATATGTCCTGTCGGTGAGCCAGTTTAACTACTCATCTGGTAACATAGTGATTAATTCCCAACTGGGAGAGTTTCTGTATAATACATGAGTGAGGAATTGTGTCAAAATCCTTGTTAAGGTCAATATAGGCATTATGCACGGTCTTTCCCTCATCCAAGGCCTTGGTGCCTTTTTTTGAAGAAGTCAACCATGTTTAACAGGCATGATCTACAGTTAACAAATTCGAACTGGGTTGGGTCCAGAGATTGGAGAATACCTATGTCCTTGTTAATAAGGTTCAAAATGATTCTTTCCATGGTCTTGCAGATGAGGCTAGTCAAGCATATGGACCTATAATTACTGGGATCGGGTGATTGTCCCCATTTCTGCAAAGGGATTACTGTTGCTGTCCTCCATTCCACCAGAACATAGCCAGTTCTCAGGCTGTGGTTAAACAGGGATCCAAGTGGGTCTGCTAGGTCATGTAAAAGGCAACCAGAGATGTTGCTCAGTCCCATTGATGCCATGTTTTTGGCCTTGAAGAGCACTGAGATGAAAGGTGGCAGGTATACTTTAAGGGATGACTGGAGGAGACATGGGGTGAAGTTTTCTATAAATCTGACAGCTACCAAGTTGGCTATTACCTCCGGCTGAGTATGGGTGGTGCCATCCGTAACCAGTTGTGCACATAGCTGGGTGTTCCCTTTTAGATTTTGGACACAGTTAAAGAATGCCTTGTGATTATCCTAAGCTAGGGAGACTATTTTTGCTCCACAATTAGCTTTGGAGGACTTGACAAGATCTCTAATTTGTTTGTTTAAGCTAGAAAGGGATTCCATCCTCTGCTGAGCCAGTTCCCTCTTGTTCTTGGACATTAGTTTCTTTCTCTTGTTGTATAGCCTTTTTATACTAGGGGTCCACCAGACTGACTTGTTTTTTTGGCAAGACCTGGTTTTAATTGGGTCAGGTACAGCCAATTCTGTGCAACTGCTTAAGTGGTTATACAGGGCATTGATGTATACCTCTACCATGTTATCTTGCATTCGAGGGGGGCTTTAAAACTTCTTATACCATCAATTAAGAAGAGGTAATTTGTCCTAGAAAAATTCTTAAGCATTTTTGAGCTTGATAGGGTATCTGGTCTTATAATTACATCAAACAAGACTGATTTATATTCCAATCTTACCAGGGAGGACATTACATGGTGGGGGGGGGGGGTGCAATGCTCTCCAATGTTACTGAGTTCTCTATCCAGGACATTTGAGCCTCTTGTGGGTGTGCTGACTAGCTGTTCCAGAGTATTTGCACTGACATAGTCCAAGAACATCTGACCTAGCATGTTTGTGGTCATGTATGTTTCCCAGTCGATGGCAGGATAATTAAAATCACCCATGAGTGAGGTGTTGGATTGTATGGCAAGTGACCCTAGTAAGTCCAGATATGCAGTTTGTTTTTGCTGTTTCATGGTGGGGGACCTATAGCTAGCTATGTTGTGGTAGGGGGCTTTGCTTATAGTTAACTAGACATGTAGTAGCTCAAGAGAATCATACTGTTTGGTTAAGTTAAATAAGAAAAAAATATATATAAAATAAGAGTGACAAATCTGAAATGCAGGAGTCATATTCTAATGTCAGTGAGACTGAAGCTTAATACAGAAAAAGTCAGAGCACCTATGCAAATGCCAAAAAAAAAAAAAAAAAAAAACAAGCATTACTGACGTTCTAGTGAAGACACAGTATAGTACCATAGCATTGGTGACGAAGAATGGGGCACCTCGCCCAAGTTCCAAATGTTAGGAGCACTGAACATTTAAAGAAAGTTTGACAGCTTATAAATTGTCAGGTAAGTCAATATGATCATAATAACTTAATTTGTTCTTTGTCTCATGAGGGTAATCATCATGGTATGGAGACATGGGCATATCCCAAATGACTGGAAATTAAGCATTCTTGTGCCAATATATAAAGAACAAAGGGTACATTCACAACTTCAGGTGGTACTCCTGTCTCACTGAATGAAAGTGTTGGAGAAGATGATGAATAAATCAGATACAGAGAGTTGCAGAAGGTAAGATGAGAACTGAGCAATGTGGATTCACTTCATGATGCAGTACAACTGGCTTAGTGTTTGTAGTGAATCAAATAGCAGAAAAGAAACTGGAGCTGAGGAAGAGTGCAGCTGGACATCCCTAGAACTGGAGAAAACAAATGGCAAGGTCCTAAGGGTAATCCAGAGACGGTTTGAAACCACAGATACATTGTTATCATTAGTGCAGGTTATGTGCAAGGACCTAATGTCAAAAGTGCAAACAGTGTTCAGATTCACAGGGGGGTCCGTTTGGGGTGTGTGATAACATTATGGTTTATTTTATTACCTACCCCTGTACATGCCAATGATGGACTACATTAGAAACAGGTTAGAGGGAACAAAAGTTATCTATGCAGATAATCCAGCTCTGTATGCAGTACTAAACTTAAATGCCTACTGACAGAAGTCAATAAATACATCTCTTTAGTAACCTGGGTTTATCAAATAAATATAAATCATGTAAGTCACTAAGAAGTAGCTCTGTAGCTTGTTTATTTTCAAAACAGTCAAGTATAACTTGGTGTAAATTGATTTAATTTAATGTAAATATGCTGCTTCCGAATATTACACACTATTATGTGTGTATACCTCTGTAGTAAGAAGTTTATAGTGAGAGTAAAGCACTCTATTATTCCTGAAATTTTTTTTATTTTTCAAATACAGTTGAATAAATTCCATAGTATTTATATATAACATCTTAATAACTATGTACACTATTTACATCAGCCTGACACTATAACGCTCAATATATGCAATTACTTTATAGGTATAACAATCCAGTTATCAGAGTGTATCTGTTCAGTTATTGTAAAGTGTCAATCAATGATAAGACTTTTTTCCATGGATTGTTAATAAATGGCTTAGGATGAATCCTTAGTTCTTTAATTTTAATTTTCAACAATGCTGCGGTCTTCAGTAGGCTGTAGAAGTCTTCCAAAGTCAGTATTGTGTTTATATTCCATCTTCTTGTTGTACACTTCCTTGAGATTGCAAGTATTGTCCATACTAGATACATATTTGACTCATTCAAAT
Organism: Protopterus annectens; assembly: GCF_019279795.1. Lineage (NCBI taxonomy): Eukaryota > Metazoa > Chordata > Ceratodontiformes > Protopteridae > Protopterus > Protopterus annectens. The sequence continues at coordinate 1,128,419,803 of NC_056744.1, read as the reverse complement.
GAGGACCTTCATAAATATTTAATAATACTAGAGCTTTAGATAAGTTAAACAATTCATTAAATAAAGCTTGTAAAAAGTTTTTAATACCATTCCAAAATGGTTTAATTTTAACACAGTTGAAAAAAATGTGATTCCAATCTGCATTGTGTATTTGCTCACACCTCCAAAATATTCTCTTTGTGGAAGAATTAATTTTAGTAATTCTATCTGGAGATAAGAATGCTTTGTGGAAGCATTTCCAATTAAAAACTTTCCAGTATTGTGTAAAGGATGTATGTTTTACTGATAATAAAATATTTGATTTAATTTCTTCAGTTAGCTATAATGAGTGCCCTTTTGTTATATAATTCCAATATGAGGATCTGGGTGTTTTATAATTTATCAATATCTTGTAAAATTTTGAAATGCTATTTCCCATGTCATAATCATTATATATGATTTCATATAGGTATTTTGTAAGTTTAGGTAATTCTTTAAATGAAGAATTACTAATTATTCCACATAAATCTTGTGAATACATCAAAATGCTTTGCATGGTTAGCCAATCTTGTTGTGGAATTTTGTAAGTTGTTTCTATTGTTTGCATATCCAGAACTTTTATTTTTTTGATACATTGAAACCAACAAACAAATCCTTTCTGTTCCCAGGAATTAATTATTTATCTGTCTATTTTATGTGGATAGCTCTTTGTAACTATGAATGGTGTTAAAAGATAAAACCAGATTTTTAAATCTATATTTGCATTAATAATTTTCCTACATGAGTCAATGTAATAATTAATCATATGAGTTTTAATGGGCTTAGTTGTGTTATATTGCATACTGATACATAATATGTGCCATAGCAAATTGTTTTTATCTGTTATTTGAAATTGTTTTTGTAAATCAAATTTATTTATTGATATTACAGTTAGTAATTCTTTCCAATTTTCAGAAACATTTGAACTTATCCAATCTGGGATTGTTTTAGATATTGATGCTTTTATGTATGTTTCTATATCAGGAAAGTTTAAGCCTCCCTGTTTCCATTGTCTGATATGATGTATTAAAGCAATTCTATTTCTTTTGGGAAACCATACACATTTTATTAGGCATGAGTTTACTTCCTTGAGTATATTCTTACTGGTAACAGTTGTATTGCCAAAGCTATATATAGAATCCTGGGTAGTAAAACCATTTTATTAACTGTAGTTTATCTTCAAATGTTAATATTATTTTGTTCCACTTTTCCACCGAGATTTTAATTGTAGTGATGACATTACTGTAGTTTTTGAGACTAATTCATTGTTATCCTTGCATAACTCAATTACTAGATATTTTAAGGTAGTTTCTTGTTTCCCTATAATGTGATTCTCATTTGTCTGCAATTCTTTTTTTTTTTAATTTAAAAATAAAAATGTTGATTTTGATTTATTGAAATGGAGTCCTGAAGTCCTGTAAAATGCGTCAATTAAATATCTAATGCTTTTAATGTCTCTTTTGTATTGGATAATGTTAATAATATGTCATCAGCAAAGAGCATTACTTTAGAATTGTATTGTTCATAAACAGCTACTCCTTTGATTTTTGTATTGTTATGTATTTAATCTGCCAATATTTCAGTAGCCAAAGCAAATAGAATCAGTGACATGGGACATCCTTGTTTAGTACCCTTTGTTATATGTATAGATTCAGAAGTGAAAGGACCTAGCTTAACATACGCTAAATTATTTGTATATATATATATATATATATATATATATATATATATATTCTTTAGTAGATGAACAAATGAAGAAGGACATTCAAATAACACCAGAATTTTGAATAAATAGTCCCAATTTAGGGAATCAAAGGCTTTCTCTGTATCTTAGCCAATTATGAGTGTTTACTTTCTTTATTAACATAATCTATAAGAGAAATTATCCTTTTAATATTGTCATGTGTGTGTCTATGATATATAAATCCAGTTTGATCATTATTTATTGTTTTGGATAGTGGTATTTTCATTCTGATAGTTAATATTGTCATAAATATCTTATAGTCATTATTTAATAATGATATAGGTCTATATGAGGTACAGAGGTTTGGGGATTTGTTTTCTTTTAGGATTGGTGTGATTAAGGAATATCTCCAAGAGGGTGGTATTAAAGCTTGTGACTGAATTTCTAATAGAGTTTTATGGAAGAGGGATAGTATCTTTGAAGGGAAAAGTTTATATATTTCCATAATTATGCCATCTATACCTGGAGCTTTATTATTTTTACCCTCTTTTATTGTATCTGTAATTTCTTTGTAGGATATGGGTGCTTGCAGATCTAGTTTTAATTTTTCTGTTTTTTTTTTTATATTAGAACGTTTTTCATCTAGATTTAATTGATCACTATGTATATTTTCTTTTTGGAATTGTTCCATATAGTGATTTCTATAGGCATGAAGAATGTCACCTATATCTGAGACATTTTTCCTTTTCTTTTCATGGAAGATACCTTTAATGTTATTAGCTTTTGATTGTATTTTGATTCTTCTGGATAAATTATGTAGATATTTGGGAGAAGTGGCCAAGGTATTAATTTTTAGTTTTTCTAAAGCTACACTAGTTTTATGTGTTAGAATTTCGTTGTTTTTATTGTTGTTTTTATTGTTTAATACTTCTACTTTCTTTTTCATCTTCAAATGATTTTGATATTTTTCCAGCTTTTATTGACAAAAGTTAGGATTGTGGATCTAATAATTCAGAAAGACATTACTTTTACTGTGTTGGAATTCTGTAGTTAAAGATTAATGGTTTGTACCCATTTTGAAGTTTTAGTATCAATGAATTGTGGTCTGAAAAGGGGCAAGGAGTGATTGAGAGATTGATGATTTTAGAGTGTAAGTCATGGGCAGCAAATATTTTATCTAGTCTAGTTTGGGTACCAAATCTGTGATCTTGATGGGAAAACAGCAAAGATTTATCTTCTTTAAATATGAAAGTATCTACAAGATGAAGTGATTCTACCCACTTGTTTAAAGCTTTTGATACAGCAGATGTATGCAGCAGTCTTTTATTTGTAGTTTCAGAAATATCAAATATACAGATAAAATCTCCTCCTAATATTAAGTTGCCTTTATAATTATTGGAAATGAAATCCAATCCAGCTCCAGACAAGTGACAAGTGGAGTACCTCAGGGTTCAGTCCTGGGACCGCTCTTGTTTAGCATCTACTTCTCTGAAGTACAGGCCAACACTAAGGGACTCTGGCTAACAAAGTTCGCAAATGACTGCAAACTGGGAGCCATTATTGAATCCCCAAATTAAGTGGATATTCTACAAAAGGGCCTTAAGGAAACAGATGCTTGGTGCCAGAGCCATGGGCTCAAGCTTAATGCCAAGAAATGTATAGTTATCTGCACTGGAAAAAATATGTACCCATGAATTACCACATAGGTGACAGTACACTAAATACCAAAAGTGTGATGAGAGACTTAGGGACACAGGTGGACAGTGGTCTCACCTTTGATAACCACATCGCCACAACAGTCAGGAAATCCTTCTATGTGGCACACCTCATCACTAAGGGGTTTTCATCCAGAAAAAAGGAGGTCATTGTCCCACTGTACTCATCCCTCATTAGACCTATTACAGAGTATAACACCCCATTTGGTATGTACCTCACAAGACATCTGAAACAGCTGGAAAGGCTGCAGAAATACCTCACTTAAAGAATCACAGGCCTAAAGCAGATGCCATATTCTGACCGTCTAAAAAAACTCCAGCTATACTCTGTGGCATATCGTCTACTCAGAGGCGATTTCTGCTTAACATACAAGGCCATGTCAAACCCTGAGCTGTTGGACATGCTCCACTTAAAGAAATCCCAATCCCTCAGAGCCACACGCTCCAGAGATCTAAACCTTGTCATCACAGTGAACAAAACATGCTGGAGGGATAGGTTCCTGACTCAGAGATTCCCCATACTCTGGAATAGACTGCCCATACATATCAAGCAGAGTGCGTCCTTGGCCCTCTTCAAAAGGAACCTTGATGAATGGATGGGAGATAGGAAATTCACCCCAGGGACCATGTCAGTCATCCTGCTAGACAGGGGTCCAGGGAAGTAAATATTGTGGGAAGAAATATCCAGGGAATAGTTATGGCTAGGCTTGTATAGGCCTTAGGGCCGATAACCTAGTATCAACATATGAACCTAAGTGTTTTTTAACAGTTCCTGATCCAATGCCTGGAAACCAGTATAGATTGGCTAGGGTCCATATTCTGTTATTATATTTAACTATTTCTAATGCCATAAGGCCTTCTTTGTCTTCATACTTATAAATTATTTCTGGGTTAATCACATTTGTTTTCCATAAAATTGTGACCCCTTTTGTCTTTGTCTTTTAAGTGGATTGCACCAATGTTGTATATTCCTTAGGATTCCATTTGTAATTGTCATTTGTTTTGAAATGAGTTTCTTGAAGGAAGACAATTTATGCTTTGTTCAGTTTTAAATATTTCAGTAGATTTGATCTCTTGCTAGGATTGTTTAAGCCATTGGCATTTAAGTATAATAAAGTTAAATCCATCTTAGGTTATTTAGACTATGTATTTTTTGTTTTATTGTGACTATTAAACATTTTCCTCCGATAACTATAAAGTATATGTTTGAGCTTTTAAAGGAAATTATGAGTTTTATACTTTGAGTGTATACCAATAAAGTAATGTTTTGGTCAGGCATACTAAAAATGTTTTTGTGAAATAACAAATTTAAACTAATAAATGTTAACAAAACTAAGATTCGCACTAGCCATGGAATGAAAATCACTCCTAATCTGATAGATAAACCTAAATCCATCAGATTATCACTCATACCTTGACAATCCAGAAGCTCTGAGCTCCATAAATTGAAGTATTATATGGAGAGTTTTTGTAATAGGAGTAAGCAATATTTATATTATTTTGAACATAGTACTATTGTAGATTAGACATAATTCTAATACAATATAAATGTCTACTTATTGTATAAGCAATTAATATTTACATGAAAGATTGATGACAAGCAATTCAATCATAGTAAAGTAGGATGTATCATATATAAAAGCTCAGTAAAAGATTATAGCACACAGTTATTTAACATATTCACCCTTATTGATGAAGTCTTTCAAGACATATTACTCAATATAAATAGATGGTAATAATATGTATACCTAATGTTTATAATACAATGTATTTTACTAGATATATCAGAAGTTATATTTCTTTGTTTGCCAGCATTTAAGTAATCACTTTGTTTGTTGCTAACTTACTTAAAGCATCAAGTTTGTTTTATGTAAACACTGATGAAAGTTAGTGCATCCCTCTTACCCCCATTTCCTACACATAAGGATTTTCATATCTGTCATTTCTTATTATAAAATGAGTGAAATTATAGGTTAAAAACAACACATTCATTTATTGTGATTAATGCTTACAAGTTCCCTTTCCATATTCATAAATTGCCATTTTATGGCATATACTGAAAGTTTTTAGATTTAAATGGCAACATTCTATTTTGTATAATCAGCAAAGTTTAAACTGAGTGATTATTGTCAATTTAATACTATTTGTTCAGAATGTGATTGTTACATTCTGTGACATTCCTAGTTCAGGCTTCTATTTAACTGTCATGTATAAAACTTTAGTTACCTTAATAACAGCTTAAGTATTATGTATGGTCAAGATGTGCTACAAAACCACAATTCAAGTTAAAGCAATTACATGACTTGTTATGCACATTTACTTATATGAGAAAATCATCATGCTTCCCCTTGATGTTCAATATAGTGTATTTCATTTATGACAAGTTAAAACAGTAGTGTTATTATACACAAGCCCATTTTATTAAACTGAGTGTCTATTGTCAATTTAATACTATTTGTTCAGAACATGATTGCTACATTCTGTGACATTTCAAGTTCAGGCTTCTATTGTTTCTCTTGAACAACTTTGTCAGTTTGATGTCATGTATAAAACATCAGTTACCTTGGTAACCACTTAAGTATTATATATGGTCAAGATGGGTTACAGAAACTACAATTCAAGTTAAAGCAGTTACATGACTTGTTATGCGTATTTACTTATATAAGAAAATCATCATGCTTCCTCTTGATGTTCAATGTAGTGTATGTCATTTATGACAAGTTAAGACAGTAGTGTTATTATACACAAGCCCATGTTATTAAATCCTGTCTTTAATATCTAAGTTCAGCAGACTGCTTCATCTTATATGACGATTATATATTTTATGTCTAGATTTACTAAAATCATACATTACATAACTATTGTTTTTTGACTGTTGCTTAGTTATTTGAGAGACCACAAGCTGTAATGTTTATTCTTATTATTAGCTCATTCCAATAATGTTTATACAGTCCATAGACTTATGAAGCCCTTCAAGTTTCTTATTTGTTATAAGTATATTTCCATCCTTACATGCACACATATCCGTACGTCAAGCACGGGCAACAATGCCCATCCAGTTTTGCCAGAATACCATTCACTAGTTCATGTGGTGTGTTTCCAGGCTGTTCTTAAAATATCCAAACCAATATTTGTCCTGTTCCGTTTTACCAGCCTTTTCCATGCAGTGGCCACTCTGCCAGTGAACCATTCAACGCACTTTCCATTCCCACAGATATTTCCACGAAGGAAATCTGATGACTCTCGATCATTTCCCAGCAACCCCAAACACTACTAGAATCAACTATCCCCATATGCCCAACACGTCCGAGCAAGTTCACCTCCCAGACCACTGCAAAGGGTGCTGCACAAGACCAAGTGCTCTTAGTCTTTCAGAGTAACTCAGACTTCCATTCTTATGTAAGTCCTTAATATGTTTGGACCAAAATGCATTTTAAATATAAAATTGCGCTTATTTTTTTTTATTATTTTTTTTATCAAGAATCAACTTAATGAGCTAAACAGAGTGTTGGAAGACCATCAATATGTGTACATGTGGTTTAAAACAGCCCTTTTATTATATATATATATATATATATATATATATATATATATATATATATATATTTTTTTTTAACCAAAAACGTCATTGCTGAAAATCATCTTGGAGGATCCTCAGAGCCATTAAGCATTATTGTCACTCTGTCTCCGTTACCATAGCAACCTGGGAGCATCTGTTTATGTTCTGCAGAAGCTATTTGGATGATATTTTCATTTTGTGGAAATGCGATAGACTGGTGGTTGATGAATTTGTTGAACATATAAATGGGGTTTGTCCCTATTTTAAATTAACTCACAGTTTAAGTGTAGACAGTATTGATTATCTTGATGTTAACATCACAAGAAATGTTGAGTTGGGTACGTTTTCATCAAAGGCTTATCGTAAACCCACTTACTCAAATTGTTTTTTGAGGTTCAACAGTAACCACCCCTATCACATTAAGAGAAATCTTGTCCGGGGGCAGATGATCGGGGGGGGGTAAATTTGGAAGAGGAATTGGCTACTTTGGTATGGATGTTTATTTCAAGGGGTTACCCTGACTGTCTGGTCCAAGAATTGTGTTTAGAAATTTTAAATTTAAGCCCCGCTTGAGCAGGATGAGGTGACATTAAGAACTTACTGTGACACATTTTACACAGACAACAATTCTCACACCCCTTTGGGTTATTCTACTTCCATGATGACTCAGTTTGGCTCATTCAGTGCAAAGGTGAGAAACATACTTAGGAGAAACTGGGTGATCTTGGAATGTAATAGTGAAGTGGTTGGTTCTTTGGGGAAAGGTCCGACCTTTACCCACAAAGTTGGCAACAATTTAAAAATTTTCGTTGAACACTCGATTAAGAGAAATGAAAGAGGTACGAGATCATATGGAAGATGCAACTACTGTACATACGTGGTCAAAGCATTGGACATGGAGGTGGGGGACCCCCTTTTTAGGGTTATGTTAGCTGGAGGTAATTGCAACACTTGTGGACTTGTTTACCTTAGTGTCTGCAGTGCATGTAAAGGATTTTACATAGGGAAGACAGAGAGGTCCCTCAAGAAGAGAATTTATGAACATATATAGGCAATTAATACCAACAACTTAAATAATGTTCTTTGTAAACATTCTCTTACTTGTGTAGGTTTTACAGGTTTCAGGTTTGGCATTTTAGAAATTATTCCTAGGAATCCTATTGGGGTAATTGGGGTAATCAAGTAGATAAAAGTGAGCTGAAATGGCAGCTTCATTTAAATTCATGTCAACCACCTGGGTTGAATGAGCACTTGTCTCTGAAACCCATTTTGGTTGAGAGAGCTGCTAACTTGTAATAGAGCTTTAAAATTCACTTTTACATGTTTTATTTGTAGTGTACTTTTTATTAGGGTACTCTATTTTAAAAAAACACCTAGTAGATTAATTGGTAGTACTATTTAAATTATAACAGCTACAATTATTGTTAGATTTGATCAAGTCTGAATTTAGACAGAAGAAAGTGCTTATCTGGACTGTTTTGTTACCTATCTGTTGGATTGTTTTATTGCTTATGTGGAACTTCATATTACATTTTCTCATTCAACTGGATTTATCTATTTTATTTGGAACTCATTTCTGCTGCTAGTTTGGTGCTTCACTTTGTGGTTATTTGTTTTTTTAAGTCCTTAATGTGTTTGGACCAAAATAAATTTTAAATATAAAATTGCGCTTATTTTTTTTTTTTTATTATTATTATTGTTTTATCAAGAATCAACTTAATGAGCTAAGCAGAGTGTTGGAAGACCATCAATATGTGTACATGTAGTTTAAAACAGCCCTTTTATATATAGATATATATATATATATATATATATATATATATATATATATATATATAGTTTTTTTTTTTAAACCAAAAACTTCATTGCTGAGAATCATCTCAGAGGCTCCTCAGAGCCATTAAGCATTATTATCACTCTGTCTCCATTACCATAGCAACTTGGGAGCATCTGTTTTTGTTAGTGTGTGTGTGTGTACTGCATACCAGAGGCTCATGCTTCACTTCACTGCAACTTCAAGCCTAAATTCCCTCCCTTTCAGTGAGGCAGCAGCCAGAAAAAGAACAGAGAGCAAACAGATAAAAAAAAAAACTCCCAGCAAGCCGCCATAACAAGAGACAACACACTCCTCCAGCCCTCCCACCTCTCACTCAGCAGACGTACAAACAAACCATTCTCTGCCAATATATCCCAAATCACAGTTCTATCCACCACCTTCCCCTGGATCCAGACTAAAACACCAAATGTCTTTTCCTAATACACAAGCATCAGTAAACCTTGATCACAAGCCACAACCCACAGTTTCCCGGAGAAGAAAACGGCAACATATCATGGCTGCCAGACACAGCTGCATCCACATACACCATGCCAAGCTTAATCAAACAGCACTCGAAGCTATGATACCTGCCATAATTGATATAATTTTTAGACAGAATAATAATGACATTTGTACTAGCTGACAGACATGGCTGCATCCACGCACACCATATTAGGATTGATCAAATAGCACTCAAAGCTATGATACCTGCCATAATTGATATTTACTGTTTAGACAGAATAATAATGACATTTGTTCTAGCTGCCAGACACAGTTGCATTCACGCACACCATATCAGGATTGATCAAACAGCACTCATAGCTGTGATACCTGCCATAATTGATATTAACTGTACTTACACAGAATAATGATGACATTTGTACTAAGAGTTTGCTACTATTATTTAACCAAGATATACATGACATTTCTAAATCATACTTTAACCAAAGGCATTAGTCTCCATGACAGCATTTTTTTTTCAAAATACTCTACTGTTACTGCTATTATATATGATGATAATTTGTTACATTTGAGTCTGAACTCTGATGAATAGTACCTTGTTGAATTAGTTAATTAATTACTTAAATTATTATAAGTAAAATCAATGAAAAATGAACAAGATAAGTATTCATTGAGTTCAAATAGGGGAATAGAAACTTCTATGTTTGTATTATATGTTGCTTTGTTTGCCTTATATATAATGTAAATAGTAACCCATCTTGACCTACCTTTGTTTGTGAAGAATTATTGGACTCTCTGAACATTCTGAATAAATCATTACTGTTTCTCAGTTGTTTAAGATTCCCTCCTTCTTTTAAATAAAAACAGATGACAAGTGATGTACCATATCAGCTGATACTTTGAGAGATGTAGTTGTAAGAGTTCTTTTTTTGGGACAGCTATCTTGGAATCAGTTTTTTGTTGCTTCTTTCTAGCATCAGTCCAAGGATTTGTTTCTTTTATTCTTTTAAGAGTAGGGGCCATCAGTTCCATTTCTTCTGGGATAGACACTATGTTGTTGTTTTTGATGACTATAGTATCTTCTTCTAAGTCATTAAAGGTTCTCATCTCATTGGCAAAAAGAATTTTTATCTTGGCTGGAAAGGCCAGCTGTGCTTTAATGTTGTTTTGTTTCAACAGTTTTATTATTGGCCAGACTTTTTTCCTTTGTTTTAGTATTCTGGAAGAATAATCATTGTTAAACCTTATAAGGCTTTGATTGTATTTTAAGGGTAATTTTCTCCAAGCAGATTTTAATATTAGTTCCTTGTTCAGAAATGAATGAAATTTTATAACTATGGATCTAGGTGGAGTATTTGTTGAGTTAGAAGCAGGTTTCCCTAGTGCTCTATGTGCCTTTTCAATTCCAAATGAAAGTCCCTCTTTCAAGTCTAAAAATTCAGGAATCCAGGTTGTTAAGAGTGAAATAATGTCTTCTCCTTCAAGTGTTTTCAGGCAGACCAAAGATCCTTATGTTGTTTCTCCTTTCCCTGTTTTCTAAGTCATCTATTTTGTTAAGCAGCCATGTATTCTGTTTAAGGAGAAATTCTTTTTGGAATTCTTCCTCTTTGAGTCTCCCTTCAATGTCATTTAGAGAAGTCTTTATATTTGTTATTTTTGTATGGTGTTGCTGTAGTAGTTCCTTGGAGTATCAGTCTGTTTTTGAGAATTTAATTTGAGGTTTTCTATGTCATTTTTAAAGCTATCCATCTTCTAAGATAGTTCCTGTAAGGTAGATGTGATCAACTGCAGTTCTTTTTTCAAAGCAGCATCTGGATGAGAACTCCTTGAGTTGTTCATATTCATGACTCAATATATCTCCACGTTACTTGCCAGAACAATTTTTGTATATCTCAACCAAAATTGATTTTTATGTAGTTTAGTAGTTCATCTATAGATTTCTGATGTTTTAAACTTGAAAACAATAACATTTTCCTATATTATTATACTAGTTTATAGAGCTCTCAAATTTCAATGCTCCGCCCCCCCCCAGTCCTTTATTATTCAAGGTACTATCTGCTACTCTAATTAAAAATACTTATTCACAGTACTATGTTTCACTGTTACAGATGTGTTATTCACTGTATCACCAACTAAAGCCAATTGTATTACTGTCATATGTGGTTAACTATGAGTATAATGCCTAATTATCATGATATAATGTTTTGCCAGAGTTATGGCTGAAAAGGGTCTTCAGACCAGCTCCATTACAGAAGTAAACTGACAAACCCCCAAAATACCTTTCTTTACATTTCCTGTATGAAGGGAGAATATTTATTAAGCACCATCACGGGATTCATTACTCTGTATTTATTTATTTATTTGTTTATTTGTTTGTTTGTTTGTTTGTTTGTTTTTGTTTGTTTCTTTGTCTTGGTTGACAGGGAAATTCTGACTGGGCAGAGTCCATTTTCAGTGGAGGCCCAAGGAGAAAAGCTTCATCAGAGTACACATATTAACAAGTGAATTTCAGACAGTTCTCAGAAAAGTAAAAGTTATATTTCTCAGAAAAAAACAAACATAGCTACAAGACAAGTATGTACAGTAACATACAATGGATATAAAAAGTTTACACACCCCTGTTAAATTGCCAGGTTTTTGTGATATAAAAAAATGAGACCACAGTAAATCATTTCAAAACTTTTCCCCACCTTTAATGTGACCTGTAACCTGTACAATTCAATTGAAAAACAAACAAATTTGTTAGGAGGAAAATATAAAAAATAAAAAAACATAGAATAAGCTGGTTGCGTAAGTGTGCACACCCTTAAACTAATACTTTGTTGAGGCACCTTTTGATTTAATTACACCATTCAGTCTTCTTGGGTACACACCTGCCATCAATTAAAGAGACTCTGATTAAGCCCAAATAAAGTTCAGCTGTCCTAGAAGGATTTTCCTGACATTTACTTTGTAAATGTTGCCTGCTGCAGCAAAAGCCATGGTTCTCAGAGAGCTTACAAAGCATCAGAGGGATCTCATTGTTGAAAGGTGTCATTCAGGAGAAGGGTACAAAAGTTTTCCACAGCATTGGATATACCATGGAACACAGTGAAGACAGTCATTAAAAAGTGGAGAAAATATGGGACAACAGTGACATTGCAAAGAACTGGACATCCCTCCCAAACTGATGAAAAAACAAGACGAAAACTGGTCAGGGAGGCTACCAAAAGATGTACAACAACACTGAAGGAGCTGCAAGAATTTCTGGCAAGTACTGGTTGTGTACTACATGTGACAACAATCTCCCGTATTCTCCATATATATCTGGGCTATGGGGTAAGGTTGCAAGACAGCCTTTTCTTACACAGAAAAATATCCAGGCCTGGCTAAAATTTGAAAAAAATACATTAAGTCTCTCAAAATCATGTTGGAAAATGTGTTATGGTCTGATGAGACCAATGTTGAACTTTTTGACCACAATTCTGAAAGGTACGTTTGGCGCAAAAACAACACTTTGCATCACCAAAAGAACACCATCCCCATGGTGAAGCATGGTTTTGGCAGTATCATGTTTTGGGGTTGCTTCTCTTCAGCTGGAACTGGGGCTTTAGTAAAGGTGGAGGCAATTATGAACAGTTCCAAATACCAGTCACTTTTGGCCCAAAACCTTCAGGCGTCTGCTAGAAAGATGAAGATGAAGAGGAATGTCACCTTTCAACATGACAATGACCCCAAGCATTCACCCAAATCAACAAAAGAATGGCTTCACCAGAAGAAAATTAAAGGTTTGGAATGGCCCAGCCAGAGCCCAGACCTAAATCCAATAGAAAATCTGTGGGCTGACCTGAAGAGGGCTATACACAAGAAATCCCCTTGCAATCTGACAGATTTGGAGCGCCTTTGCAAGGAAGAGTGGGCAAATATAGCCAAGTCAAGATGTGCCATGCTGATAGACTCCTACCCAAGAAGACTGAATGCTGTAATTAAATCAAAAGGTTCTTCAACAGAGTATTAGTTTAAGGGTATGCATACTTATGCAACCAGCTTATTGTATGTTTTTTATTTTTTTATATTTTTTCCACTAAGATTTGTTTTTCAATTGAATTGTACAGGTTATAGGTCACATTAAAGGTGAGAAAAGTTTTTAAATTATTTATTGAGGTCTCATTTTTTTATATCACAAAAACCTGGCATTTTAACAGGGGTGTGTAAACTTTTTATATCCACTGTATTTACATCAATATGTAGAAGTCTATACAGTTCTGGTAGCTCTAAATTCTTGCAGCAAGCAAGTTGTAAAGAAGTTTAGGTTTTACATTGCAATATAGAAAGGTTTGTAAACAAAGAGTTCAAGAAATATAATGAAGAGTATAGTTCAGAAGTATGTTATAAAACTCTATAGGAGGGGAGATATTAGTATTGTATAGGAGAGAAGTCGCAATAGCATATGAGTGAGAGAGCATGGTATAGTGTTAGCTTTATCTAGGCTCCCTGTTCCAAAATGATATATATGGAAGGTTTATAACTTATATAGGGAATGCATGAGAGGGACAGAGATGTGGATGGGGTCAGTTAGAAAAAGTGAAAGATAAGAAGTGATGTTTAAGTGTTTAAGTAAGAGAAAAATGAAGAGTAATGTTTAAGAGGGGTGTATTGATTTGAGTGCAGGACACTGTTAGGGATGTAAGATTAGAAGACTGATGCAATTATTTATTTCAAACATTTGCCTTACAAATGGTCTAAAGAAACATCGACTTTCTTCTTTACTGCAAGGGCATCTCCTAACATGATGCTGTCCTTACAATCCTGTCTTACTTTCAGTATAGCGTTTACATAATCTATACACGTTGAGCAAGGTTATTATTTTGTCATATTTTCAGAACCAAACTGATGTGATGCACACACATTTTTTTTGTTTTAATTGTTTTTCTTGCTCAACTATTAAACAGTTTACATATACTAAAAACTAATTGCTCAAATCTACAAACTTTAGCTGTACAAAGAGTTAGCTGTAATTCTGTTGGCTTATTTTGTCTGAATAGGATGGCAAAGTGTCACAGCAGTTTCCAGTTTGATTCCCAGCTGGGATCCCTTGTCTGAAGAGTCTGCTTGCATTTTCATCAGCTGCTCTATCTCATCCTACATGATAAGGATCTTATGTAGCTGAATTTGTGAGTCTCCAAATCTCAACTTGTCAGTAAATGAGTATGTATGTATGTATGTATGCATCCAGTAATATATATATAGGCACTTTGTCCAGGATAAGTTTCTCTGCCTTGTGCCCACTGAGAGCCAGGACAGGGTCTGGATCTTGTATAACTCTGAATTGCATAAAGCAGATATCAAAGAATGAATAAATGTTTCTGCATTTTTCTTGTATATTTACAGGGTTCCATGGTGGTGCAGTGGTAAGCATTGTCACCTCACAACAAGAGGTTCTTCAGTTTGATTCTTGGCTGAGGTGCCCTCTGTGCGGAGTCTGCATGTCCTCCCTGTGGTCATGTGGGTTTCCTCCATATGCTCCAGTTTTCTCCTACATTCCAAAGTCATGCAGTAGGTGAATTGGACACTCTAAACTGGGCATGGGTGAGAGTGTGAGTGTGCGAGTGAGTGGTGCAAATGAACTACTGCAGTAGGGCTAGCCATCCGGCAGTGTAAACCTTGGCTCAAGATGATCGTCAGTGCGGAAGTAACACCCCAACCTCATATGCAAAATGGGTAAAGGGGTTGAGGATGGATGGGTGGATTTATATGCATGACACTGTAGCCCCTGGACCACTGCTTAAAATGAAATTGCATCAGCAGCCTGCTTGACTCTGCCAAGTTACTTAACCAGACAGTATTCCTGGGCTACTTCTGAAAAGGGGTACTTGTGTCCAGTGGGCTGTCCCAGGGGTTTTACACTGTTTGGGTGGCTGAATTATACATTTGTCTTTTAAATTCATGCACCCTTCAAATAGATAATAGTTAGGACTTCACTATATGCTGAGTATGAATCCCAGCATACCTCTTGTAGTTTAATGGGTTGCCAAATACATTTCTACTAAATGTCATTTTCAAGGGATGAATAGTTTACTGTTCATATGCTGTTTGTTTTCAATTTGAGAGTGTTTTGTTTTGTTTAGAAAATGTCTGTTACTGTTTTTTTCTGTAAAATTTGAAATAAAAGTTTAAAATGAAATAACAAATCTCAATGATAATTGTAAAAGTAAAGAAGAAACTGGTATGTACACTGACAGGATGTTTGTGGTAATTGGGAGAGAGACAGTCAAATGCGGGGATATTAGTATGGCTGGTAGGGGTTCTGATTCATCACCTTGTATAGGGCCCCATTTTTCCATGACCACATTTGTTGACTCCAGCGGTGTATGCTGCAACAATACAGCATTATTATTCATAGAAGTAGGTCATAGCTGTTGTGAGTGATGTCAGAAGGGATAGCTCTTCTTCTATATCTATATGCAGTAATATTTCTGATTTTAGCATGACTTGGTTGTTGAATAAATGTTGCCATATCATTTATATTGCCTATAATTGTACTGCTTTATTCATTAGGCTAAAAAATGAACTAATTTATTAACAGGCATGGAGTATGTAATATAATTGAACCGTTTTACATTTTATTAATATATTTTTGCAGTACCTCCTTTATAGCCCCCAGCAAATTCAAAATGGTTGACATTTGTCAGGTCATAGTCTGCATTATTTAGATTAGCAGCCATTATGAAGTCATTGTTGTATACTACTGTGATACAATCTTCTCTATAAAATCATATTGTAAGGGATTTCTGCATTTAGTTAAAAACTGTTACTCAGGTAATTGCTGCAGAGAACAAAAGCTCCAACTTGTTAATGATATGCTTCTTGTAGCAAAGGTGCAGAATATGAATCTCTCCAACTTAATTTACCTACAGAGTGACATTGAGCAAGTCACTTAACCAGACAGTGCTTTGACGCACTTGAGTATTTAGGTTAGGTTCTTTAAGATATTCTGGACTGCATGCCTAGTAATTATAATCAATTATAAACCTGTTGTTGTTTGCCAGCCATTCCCTATTGCATAGCAGTTCAAGAAATGTTATGGCAATATAACCAGCACAACATTTATTAATGCAACATAGACAATTTATTCTTCAAGGGCAGCAGGCATTGTATTTGTAGGTGAAGCACTAAAATGCAAAGTTTTTTTTTTGCCAGCAGCAGCTTCAATATTAGTAATATTTTGTCTTTAATGTGGAATTTTTCAGATCACTTTTACTTCTGTAGAAATTGTGCATATTGACTTAGCATGTGGCCATCAGTGTTTGTGCCATTAAAACTGAAATACATTTGTAAATTAAATCCAAATCCCTTATCATTATAAAAGTAAAGAAGAAAATAGTATAATAGTATGTACACTAATACGTTTGACCAGTGTCTATGGTAATGGGAGAGAGATAGCAAAGTAATGGGACACTAGAATAGCTGTGGGGGAGGGGCTGATCCATTACCCTGCCTAGGGCCCCATCAGACCAAAATCCGGCTCTGCCTGTATCTAGTCATATCACAACACATACGTCTTTTCTCATTACCATAAATCTATTCATTGACCCTCCTCATATCAGCCCAGTGAGCTGTGATATCTATTCACAACTACACTTGCAAGTGACCCTCATCACATGAATGCAGTAATTGGATTGAGGCTCCTTGATTACTGGGCCAGTGCACAGGCGTCACATATTAATTGTATGGCAGCTGTGGAACATCCACACCACATACTAATTGGTTAGCAATTGGCTTGTAGTGGTGTGGATAGTGAATTCCTGTAGCTTATGTACAGTGATCACTGAAGGTGTTTTTGTACTCTAAATCAGCCACCCAGTGAATATTCAGAGTTCAGATCACAATTGTTTTATTTCTTTTGTTAGCTTAGCTAGTCAGGGAGAGCAGGTAAGCATGTCAGCAGAGGAGTATGGAAAGCTGTCAAGGAGCCAATTGGTTGAGATGTGCCAGGCTAAGGGACTGGTGCATAGAAATCTGACTAAGCCAGACATGATTGCAGCTTTGGTCACAGCTGCATCAGAAAACAGTCAGGAGGGAGATCAGTCTGGCCGTTGAGATGTACAATACTCAGAGAATGAACAGCTCAACCTTTCTGCAGGGGACTTAAAAATCCATGTGGAGCTAAAGAGACTTGAGTTTGAGGCCACTTGTTTGGAAACAGAAGCAGCAGAGAGAGACTGAGACATCTACAGGCTGAGGAGAATGAAAAACTGCTACGCCTGGGAGCTGAGGAGAAGGAAAGGCAGAGGCAGCACAAAAATGAGATGCTGACTCTTCACCAGAGTCATGGAGGTAATGGGGAAGGGAAGAACCAGACCCCAGAAACACAAAAGGTCAGTAAATGTCTTCTGCAGTTTACAGAGTGGGATAATTTTGATAGTTTCATTCATATGTTTGAGAGGGTATGTAAACAGTTTGATGTTGACCAAAGGTTCTGGGTACGGTTACTGATGCCTTACTCCATGGTAAAGCTGTAACTGTGTTGTCAAAACTTTCTGATCATGAATATTTTTATTATACTGCTGTTAAAAATTGTTTGTTAGAATTTATTAAGCTAATACATGAAACTTATAACAAAACTTTTCGTGAGCATAGACGCAAGGCAGATGAAAGTATATGTGAATATTTTGCTGAACTGAGCACTTATTTTCATAGGTGGGTGAGTAGATGTCAAGTCACCACTTTTGAAGGGCTGGCAGACCTTTTGGTGAGGGAAAAAGCCATTAGCACTTGGCATGAGGACATGAGGATCTGGTTAGCTAATAGACAATGTGCTACTTCAGATGAGTTAGGGAAGAAGGGAGACCTATACCTAGGAAGCAGGGCATCCCTGCACAGGAAAGGGACCCCCACTACTCCTCATGGGTCTAAAGGAAACCATGGTGGGAAGCCCAGACTGCCCCAACAGAATCTGCCAGTAGTAGGGGAAGCCACTAGTCCAGGTAGATGTCCAGGACCTAGGGATAAATGTTTTGAATACAGCCAATGGGGCCATGTGGCATACAGATGTCCATGGAGGCAAGATGGGGAACAAAAGGTGAGAGAGCAAGTGGGAAAGACAAAATACCAATGGTAGGTTGTCTTGAGGCAACAGGAGTACTGATCTACCATCCTGCAGATGCCCTGATAGGAAAGGATTTTGCTGAGGCAGTACCATGTGTTTATGCAGTTACACACAGTCAGGCTTTGAGACAAGCATGTGGGTCTGGTAACCTGGGGAGACCCAGACAGACCACATACTTGCAGCTAGGACTGATGAGGTGGTTACGTCTGGGAGAGAGCTGCTCTGTAGTAGTTATACCTCTCAACCTGGAAACATTAAAAATCTGGACAAGGCCCATGAAAAAGAGGTACAAATCTGTATGCTGATTAACATAACATGTGCATACTTAATTGAGTAACCCAGCCCACGCCAAAGGAATTGTGGGATACCAACTTTCAGATGCAAACTGAAAAACAGACAACCAAAATATGGTACCAGAGTCCATCTGCATCCATTCCAATATCCCATTACCTGACTATTTTGCCCTTGTGTGCATATTGCTTTACTTCTACAATGATTATTTGGATTTTATTTTTACATTTTATAGCAGAATGCACAAACACTAATAGACATCTGCTAAACAAAGCAATACTGTCTCACAATGAAAATAGACTTGGCATTAAAACTTCTCTGCCCTTGAAACTCACATTCATTGAAACAGCACTGAAACCTTTAACCCACACTACATCTAAAGAAAATGCATCTGACCAGTGGTGGATAAAGAGTACCTTTGGACTGTTTTCAAGTCATTGACCCCTTGCACACAAAACAAGAAACATACATGTGTTCTTTGATACACCTTCCTGACTTTATTAAATTATATTCCTTGTATAATACAGCACACTTGTTAGACAGAGTGCATTTTGAATTTATTGTTTGAACATTTTTCCAGTAGGCATTGAAACAAAATGCACAAACCAATAATGACAAAACTACCCAATTCTGAACATTTCCATCATAAAAGTCTAATTCCACACCCATGCAATATATAAATAAAAATATAATGACAGCAATGTAAGCCACAGGCATCTTGCACAGCTTTTCGCACTTATTTTCAATTTCAGTTTTTTTTGGGGGGGTGGCAAAAGGCCAAAAAAAAGGGACACATTTTAAACATTACTTGTATAATTTTGGAAAGTTGCTAGAATAAAGTGTTACCAACATGCATTTCACTGCCAAGACTTGAACCCAGGATACTGTGTACTAATCAGAGCAACATACCACTATGCCATTGCCAAATCAGCAGTTACCTGAAAGATAGGAAGACTGAAACTTAAATGGCTATCATTTAGAGAATTCAGTTCTCACTTCTGATAGCTGTCAACCCCTTAGCACAAAAAACCTGGACGAAGACAATAATGGGGGAATATAGCCTCAAAATAGGGACAAATTCCAAATACTGATCTTATAAACTTAGAAACCTGCTAGAATAAAAGGTTTTGTGTTACCATGTATTTTCTGAAGAATATGAAGTCTGAAATTCAAATGCCTGTCATTGCCACAAAAATACTGAAAACCACAGATTTTATGAGGAACAGATCAAAAGTATGAGGCATACATTCACAAGTGGTGGCTAGGGGCTTTAGGCTCTTTTTACCCTGTACCCAAGGTACAGGGTTTGAGCCTGAGTACCTCTAGCCATCAGATGTATTAAAAGTGGGGTACTTTCTCACACCCACACACCCCTTCCATTCATATGAAACATAATAGGCCATTCACTGAGCTGCAGTAAGTGCAGCCAGACTGTTAAACGATAGTGCAGAATACAACATAACATAACAGAAACTGCTTGCAGCCAAAAACAGAATAAATAAAACATGTGAAACATTTCACTGCATTTCTTCTTGAGTGCAAAGTGCAGCCATTATGATAGCTTGCAGAACAGATACTGACCAGCATGGTCTGCCTACAAGGAGAAAATCCAAGTGATCAAACAAACCAACATTACTCACACACACAGGAGTGATTTACTACAATTATATAATGTCATTATTAAAAAAAATTGCTTAATCTCATAAAAATGGCCCTGCATCTATGAACTTCATTTATGGGCTGTTAGATCATACCATCTTTCAGATCTTGGGACACCATTTTAATGCACTGCATGTGTGGGAATGTACATGCTGATGCCTTCACACTTAAGTGTACAGCCCAATACACAAGAAAAAAAGTAAGACAAAAAACAGAACACCACACACACACACACACACACACACACACACACACACACACACACACACACACACACACAAACCTCTCTCTATGTATATAAATAAATTGAGCCAAATACTTTACTAACCCAGAAATAATCGACAAAACCACATTGACTCCCGATCAGCTGACAGTTGGAAAAACTTTAAGATGGGCTCAGACTGGAGGCTGCAGTATCCTTTACTATCCAGTTGCTGTTTGTTGGTGGATTGGGAATATATGTGTTTTCATTGAGCACCGATACCTGAAATAGTGCAAGTACAACCAGAACAGAATCCTACCTGAAATAGTGCAAGTGCAGCCAGATCCTACCGCTCTGCAGAATCCTTCCGTTCACAGCTCTGCAGTACCCAGAACTTCCTGCAAGTGCAGCCAGATGCCCAGAGACTGTAAACATTATTTCTTGAGTGCAGGCAAAATAAATAAAGACAGTTCAGCCACTTCCAGCTCGTAAAAGATTCACCGCTCTGCAGGCTTGAGTTCCCGCTCACAAGTGCTGTGCAATTCAAAGCCAGCTAGCTCAATTCCAACAGGCTGGTAGCCCCGATGGAGCTGACATCATCTCACACATGATGAAGTCTGGTCAGGAAGCATGAAAAAAAAACGGAAATGCAGGGGTGCCACTCGGGAATCATGACACCCCATTATTTGGACCCTAAAACTCTTTAAAAACTGAGTAATTTGGTACGGTTGGGAGGTACGGTAGCAGTAAGACTGAAGGTGAGCCACACCTGCTTGTGGGTGCTGATGTTCCCTTGGACAGAGTGACTGCAAAGGTAGAGGCGAGTAGTAGTACCCAGGCTGACGGTGAGGCACCGCTGTCAGAGGATGCCAGACTTCCCGTGGAAGGGGAGCTGGGAAGGGTTACAAAGAGTGAGTTGAAACAGGCTCAGCATTCAGACCCTACATTGCAAGGCCTGAGGCAGGTAGCTAGTGAAGCTCCTGATTCTCAAGGGAAGGGGGACTCTGT
Organism: Protopterus annectens; assembly: GCF_019279795.1. Classification (NCBI taxonomy): domain Eukaryota; kingdom Metazoa; phylum Chordata; order Ceratodontiformes; family Protopteridae; genus Protopterus; species Protopterus annectens. The sequence goes on along the minus strand of NC_056744.1, from coordinate 1,128,398,301 downwards.
ATACTGGGACCAAGGGTTACTGTATAGAGAGTGGGCTCATAAGGGAGCGCTAGAAGGTGAGAGGATACAGCAGTTGGTAGTGCCTAGAGCCTACCATCTGGCACTTCTAGCCATAGCCCATGATATTCCCTTTGCAGGCCATATGGGCATAAAACATACAAAGGGACATATTATGCAGAACTTTTATTGGCCTGGAATTTCCAGAGATCTAACAGGGTACTGTAGGACCTGTGAGCAGTGCCAAAAGGTAGGTAAGGCAGGACTAGGTAAGGCAGGAGGCAAGGTGAGTGCTCCTTTGATGCCTTTGCCAGTGATTGAGGAGCCATTCCAGAGGGAAGCTATGGATATTGTGGGGCCTCTGAATACCCCAAGTTCCACAAGGAAAAAGTATGTCCTAGTGATAGTAGATTATGCTACAACATACTCTGAGGTAGTGGCTTTGTCCTCCTTTGAGGCAGAAAAGGTGGCAAATGCTTTGTTAGAGATTTTCAGCAGGGTAGGTTTCCCAAAAGAAATACTAACTGACAAAGGTGCCAATTTCATGTCAGACCTGATGGCTTGTCTGTGGAATTCCTGTGGGGTGAAGCACCTGAAGAACACCCCCTACCATCCCCAGACCAGTTATCTTGATGAGAGGTTAAACTCTACAATGAAGTACATGCAACAGGCATTTGCAGACCAGTTTAAGCGGGAGCGGGACATATATTTGCCCCATCTGTTGTTTGCTTACAGAGAGGTTTCCCAGGAATCCACATGTTTTTCACCCTTTGAGTTGCTGTATGGGCATACGGTGAGGGGACCTCTAGATTTAATTCTTGATGAGTGGGAAGGTGAGTGTGAGTCTCCCAAGGAGTCTGCTGTGGCATATGTCCTAAACCTCAGGACAAAGCTCAGGGAACTCATGGGCTTGGTTCAGGAGAACCTGGCAGAAGCCCACCAACAGAAAAAGGTCTGGTATGACAGGAATGCTCGAGCTAAAGAGAGTGCTGTAGGGCATCAGGTAATGGTTCTCATTCTTGTTAGACACAACAAGCTGAAAGCAGCCTGGAAGGGACCCTACAAGGTGGTAAGCAAGGCAAGTGATGTTAACTACCTGGTAGAACTGCTAGGCAGGAGGCAAAACACAAATTGTACCATGTTAGCATGATGAAACCTTACCATGACAGGGAGGCCTTTGTGCTGAGTATTTGCAGTGGATTGCAGGAGGAGTCTGAGGGAGATCTGGTGACTGCTCTCCTCAGTGAGGCTCGGACTGACACCTCGGTGGAAGGGGTAGCAATGTCCCGGCAGCTATCTCCTACCCAGTTTCGAGAAATCCGTGCAGAGTTACAGGAGTTTGGGGACATGTTTACTGGGAAACCAGGGTGCACCCACCTGGTGCAGCATCGGGTGGCTATAGGACCCCAAAGGCCTATTAGGCAGGCCCCTTATAGGGTGCCTGAAAGAGTCAAACATATTCTAAGGGAGGAGATACAGGAGATGTTGGAAATAGGAGTAATTCAAGAGTCTAACAGTCCCTGCGCCTCCTCAGTGGTGTTGGTGCCAAAGAAGGATGGCAGCACTAGATTCTGTGTGGGCTACAGGAAATTAAATAGTCAGACAGAGTCAGATGCTTACCCCATACCTAGGATAGATGAGGCCCTAGAGCAGCTGAGTAGGGCTAAGTATCTTACAACCATTGATCTTACCAAGGGTTACTGGCAGGTACCCTTGAGTCCCAGTGCTAGAGAGAAGACAGCCTTTGTGACTCCCTTTGGCTTTTATGAGTTCACAAAAATGCCTATTGGGATGAAAAAATGCCCCAGCAACTTTCCAGTGGCTGGTATATCATATTCTAGCATGATCAGGAGGGTTTGCCCTCGCTTACCTAAATGATACTGCCATCTACAGCAATTCTTGGCAAGAGCACCTTCAACATGTCAGGGAGGTGATGGGCAGACTACAGAGGGCAGGGCTGACCATTAAGCTGAGCAAATGTCAGGTGGGTATGGCAGAGGTCACCTACCTGGGACATAGACTGGGAAGTGGTAAGATCAGGCCAGAACCTGCCAAAGTGGAAGCCAGTCAAGCATGCCTGCAGCTGTTACCAAAAAGCAGGTGAGCAATCTTAGGGACAGCAGGGTACTACAGAACATTCATCCCCAGTTATAGTACCATAGCTGCTCTCATCACAGACCTGACAAAGAAAAACAGGCCAGATAAGGTAGTGTTGACCCCAGCAGGTGAGCAGGCATTCCAGAAGCTTAAAGAAGCTTTGGGAGGACCCTTTGTGTTAGCCAGTCCAGATTACAGCAAAGAATTTGTTTTGCAAGTGGATGCTTTGAACCATGGGGTGGGGGCTGTACTTAGCCAGATTTCTTCAGAGGGAGAAAAGCATCCAGTAGTTTATCTCAGTCATAGGCTCCAACCCAGGGAGAAATGCTATGTAGCTGTAGAAAAGGAATGTCTAGCCATAGTGTGGGCACTGCAGAAACTTCAGCCTTATCTGTATGGATGAAAATTCACTGTAGTGACAGATCACAATTCCCTAACATGGTTAAACAGAGCCAGCCAGCAAAATGCCAAGTTGCTAAGATGGAGCCTATGGTTGAAAGCATATGATATGTCAGTGCCTCACCACAGTGGGAGTAGCAATGCCAATGCAGATGGGCTTTCAAGACATGGAATGGGGTAAGGTATACTCAGATAGACCTAACCTTCTCAAGCAATATTTCTCAAGGGACACTTGAAAAACTAGCTGGAGTTCTGAGGGGGGAGAGATGTGAAGATATGTGAAGGCTGCCAGCCATGCTAGATAGAATTTTGTAGATAATTCTGTCATTTGTAAATATTGATATAAGCCACAGGCTTGTTCTCTTAAATGGAAGAAACTTGTGTTAAATGCTGAATGTCAAAAATGCAACAACAGTGCACTCTGCTGGAAGAAAGCTGATAAGTCAAGCCTTGTATTGATCTCAAACTCAGAGCCATGGTGTCTGAACCAGCAGATTCTTTCTATTGTTTTGAGACTACAGTTAATTGCTGAAGATTACATATATAATGTCTTTAATTACTATGATTTCCTGAGCAGGTGCAAGCTGACTAAGAAATGTAAATGTAGAGTTTCTGTTAGCCTAGGAAACCAGAGAATTGTTGAGAATTATGTAATCTAAAATGAGTCAGCAGGATGTATTATCAATTTAAAGGACTTTCTCAGAGACAGAGAGAGAGCATTTTGGATTTTGACTAAAGCTGACAACAACTCACCAGTACTCTGCTTTGCTCTATATGTAAGTTTATTTAGAACTGTGATTGTTCTTAGTTACAGATAGAAAATAGTAAGTTTAGTCTAGCTGTTTTCTGTATTGATGTCATAACTATTTTACTGCATTATTTAAGCATTTTCCTGTGAGCTCTGAACTCTTGACTAGACTGTGTAGTGAGAAGTATTGTCTTGTGTTTCTTATTATTTATTATTAAATATTTTTAAACCTTTCAAGTGTGGCTATTTTGTTTAGAAATAATTTAAGCTCCAGAGTACATTGCATGTATATAGTGATACTGGCCAAGCCACTCCAAAAGCTTTAGCCCTGGGTCACACTTACTATTTGGGTAGTAATATTGCACAGTGATAATGGACACCTTTTAGTAAGGGCCTTTTTAGTAACTGATATTAGTGGTTTGTGGCAGTGATTTCTACCTTATAGCCTGGTAGAGAAGGGAGCATATCTGGCGAACCTGTGCCAGTATTCCCTGGGAGTGTCTGCGTGTTTGTATATAACTCATATCTCAAAGTGTGTGTGTGTGTGTGTGTGTGTGTGTGTGTGTGTGTGTGTGTGTGTGTGTGTGTGTGTGTGTGTGTGTGTGCGTGTGTGTGTATGTGTGTGTCAGCTACTTGGGCAGGGACATGAAGCACTGGCTGGACAGAGGGGGTGCTGGAGGTTTTAGCTTAACCACTAGGCTGAGACCTGTACCCTATAGCTGTGCCAGTGGGGAGTCTTATTGGAGATCTGGAGTAAAAGGGAGAAACCATCCCCAGACTGACTGTGATCTCTGTGTGCTCTTAAGGGAAATTGTACTTTACTGTTTATGTACTTGTTATCCTTCCCAATGTGGATGCCTCTCACTGGTGTTAGTGGTGAGGATTGAAGCTCCTTGATTACTGGGCCAGTGAACCATATGTTCAGTCCCTGACTCAGCATAACCAGATAACCAGCCTCACAGCCTGCTCATATGCATAAATCCAGTCCCAAAACTTGTCCATAACCATGTCCCTCATCCATAACACTACTCTTTTTAATACAGCCAATTCCATACACTGCTTATAACTATATAGCCTGTTCTTTATCCAGCAGATAACAGTGCCATCAGTCCTTCAAGCTCTTCATAGGAATGTGACATTGATTTTAATGTGAATCTTGATTGCATAAATGCATTCCGTCAAACAAGTTTAAATGTATAATGCCAGTTGAACTGGGGCCCTGGCCCCCATACAACCAATGTTGGAGACTTTGCCTCCTAAAACCCTTAACTAATGGGTTCCCTATGTTAGAACAAAAGCTTGGAAGATCGACACTGACATCACCGACACCAGAAGACCGATGGAGCAGTTAACCGACAACTCGGAATCCCGACAGCGAAAACACCGACATGGGAAACGTGTGAGCGCGACTTGATAAGTGTGCGATAGTGAGGGATTTAGGGTTAGGGTGCGTGTAAGGTAAGTGTGCGATAGTGAGGGAATTAGGGCTAGGGTGCGGGTAAGGTAAGTGTGCGATAGTGAGGGACTTGAGGGTTAGGGGCGGATTAAGTAAGTTAGGGTTAGGGTGCGGGTAAGGTAAGTGTGCAATAGTGACGGACCTTAGGGTTAGGGTTTGGGTTAAGGTTAGTGCATAGATAGTTGTGTGTAAGGTGTAGAGTAGGTTTTTAGGTTGTTGGTGTGCTTGTGTTGTGTGTGTGTTGTGTGGAACAGCAAACATTTTGTTTTGTTAACTGTCGGTATTGTGGTTTGTCGGGCATGTGAACTTTCGTGTTTTTGCAGTTTTGTTCTTGTGGTGTTGGTGTTGTGGGTGTCGTGTTGTGGATTATCAGTCTAATGTAGTAGACCCTAACTAATATACTCTACTCTGAAGTTATGCACTCTTAAAGTAAGTTCAGAGCATTGTATATTCAAAGAAATTTGCTGGAATGGGCTGATATTTTTGGGATTCCCTAGCAAGTGACTTGATATCACAAATGAAAACTGCTGATAAACATACACCAAGTCCCTGACCCTACACATAGTCATATGATCATACACTGATCTTGTACATAGCCATATGCGCCATACTTCAATGTTAGACTTATATGCATTCCCTAAGCCAGGTCATAGAAATACTCCCCATTCCTCACCCAATCCCTAACAAAGCTTATAACCTTACAATCACTATCAGGCTATGGTTTTAACCATATTGTTAGTCTTTGTCCAAGCACAGGACCATGCATCTGGTCAATGACCCTGATTCTACTCATAAATCAGCTGATTGCCTATAGTTGTATATCACTCCCTGATCCTACTTATAGCCTTTCTCATGCCATGATCATGGCCAGTTAAGCGGTTTGCAACACTGTTTATAGCTATACACCAAAAGCACACAAAAATCACACAGGACAAAAAACAGTAATTGGTGCATGGACAAAACAGCAAAGGAAAACCATGAAATCCAAGGCACGATGCTTCCAATACATTATAATAGTTTTATAATAGTTTCTATTTCATCAGAAGTATCAAATAGGACAGAAAACAGAGGTTATTTTCATCTTCTGGCTTCATAATTCTTTTTTATCAAAAGATATTTTCAGGTATTACCAACCACTTAAAAGTTACTACAGTCAGATGATATAATCACTTCACTCAATAAAATAAATCATAAATATACACTACTGTACCTAGGAATGCCCTCACTTTCTTTTGAGTAGCAGGTGTAGGCAATGTATGAATAGCCTTCACCTTGGTGCCTCTTGGTATCATCTTACCACCACCTACTCTATGACTCACTTATGGTATTTCTGGTATTCCTACCTGGCATTATGTGGCCTCAATAGTTACACCTGTCCAACACCTTCCCAACATGTTGAACAAGGTCTTGCAGAACCAATTGTGCAATGCAATATCAATCCAGGCAAACAATATCATAGTCTTATTTTATTGCTAAAACGTGGCCAACCAACCTCTGCATAGCTGTTGGAGAATTCTTCATTTCAGGTGGCATTTTGATGAACTCATTTAACTCAAATGACATCACAAAAGCTGACCTCTTCCTCACTGCAGACCTGACGCGTAACTGCCAGTAACCCTTGGTCAGGTTATTAGTGATGGATACTTATCCCCATCCAGCTGATCTAAGGCCTCATCTATGATAGGCATGTGGTCAGCTTCTGACTCTGTGACTACTGAGTTTCATAAAGTCTACAAAAAATCTGGTGCAGCCTTCTTTCTTTGGAACCAGCACCACCAGTGAACTCCTGGATTATTCATGGAACCACCATTTCCTGTGTTTCCTTTTGCAATGTTTGTTTAATTCACTCATGCACCTTTTAAGAGGCCTGATTTATGGCTTACTGGGGCCTCTTTATACATAATTTACTATTATAACTTGGACAATATACTCAATCATTCTGATACTGGATGCATTGCATTACATGTTAAAAGAGGAGTTAAAAATCTTACCTACTCCCCTTAGTCAAATTGATGCTGATTAAGTACCATATCAAATGCCTGAGTAAAACTATCAAAGTCATTATCTTTGTCTTCATCAGCCCCTTTTTCCTATTTTTTGTACATGGAGTTACGCTGTCATGTTAACTGTCACCATCTGTTTCTCTGAAGTCCTTACTACCCTCCAACTTTCTTTAAAAGTCCTGCCTGACTGTCATAGGTCATCCATATCTTTGCCAGGTGTCTTGGTTTCCTCTTACATTCTTCCTATCTCTCCATACTCTTCTTCACCAAATCATCTTATGGTTTCCTGTACATGTATCTGTACTACTGCAATCTGTTCTGTTTGACCTTCTCTGTAATTGGAGCTACTATGGCTTCTGCTCTTATGTTATCATTTCTTTGTCTGTCTCACAGTGTTCACCTAACACCCATCTCAGATATTTCATCTCCATCAGTTATAGCCTCCTCAACTGCATTGCTTTCACTGTCCAAGTTTATGTGCCATACTGGAGCACTACTTGCAACACTGTACCCCTTACTTTTCAACTTCTTTTACATTCTTCTGTCACACAATACCCCTGACACTCTGTGCCAGCTGGTTGCAGTTCTTATTCTAGCTTTGATCTCCTCAAGTCAGACTTCCCCTCATCTCAACCATCCCTCCCAGATACTTGAAGCTGTTAACCTGTTCCACTATTTTCCCTTATGTCTCATTTTCAAATTTCTTCTGATTTATCCCGTTTGCTGCCATGACAACTGTCTTGTCTGTACTCCGTTTCTTTCCAAGTGCCTTCAGTTATGCATTCTATCATTTGCTGAAGTTCCTGTTCAGAGTTTGCTTGTAAAGCAGCATCATTTGTGTACGGTAGCTTTGTTAATCTGTTCCCTATGACCTGTAGTCCTTCAACAGTATGAGCAGCAGTGGGCTCAAAGACGAACCCTGATATTCTAACACTCCCACTGTGAACCCCCTGTGATTCAGAACACTCCACTTGTGTTATTAGGTCCTTGTGCATTGCCTGCAATAATTCTGCCAATGTTTCTGGGAATTTAAACCATCATAGTAATGCTCCCTCCAAATCTAGGACTGGTCCAGCTGGACTCTTTCCTCATCTCCACCTTTTTCTCCACTATCTGTCACACTGCAAACATCAAGTCAATTGTGCTGGGTCCTTATCTCAACCTAAACATGCTGAGTCCTGATCTGAACCCAGACACTTCATTTCCCAACTTACTTTCTACTACCTACATATTTGTTTATCAGCATTTTCATGCAGTGTGACAGGAGTTTGATACCTCTCTGCCCATAGCTGTGAATGCTTCCTTTATTTTGTACGTTGACACTACAGTGCTTATACTCTAGTCATATGATATACAACTTTTTCCACATACCACTGTAAGTATACTCATGAACCATTTCCCCATAACTCACCTAACATCTTGATCATATATTCCGTGACCTCATTTGAGTATACTGCTTTCACTGACTTTAATAGCCTTACTGTTCTCACTTCTGCTAGGCTGGTTTCTTTTTTTTTCATCATAGGCATGTATGAGGTAATATAACTTTTGTGGGATGGTCTTCATTCAGAAGCTCCTGAAAATAGCTCTTGCATCTGATTTTAACACGAGCAAGTTGTTGCTGCCATCACTTATGAAGGGTGTCTGAGGACTGCCTTGCAACTTGACAGAGCTCCTTTTTGCCACCTGCTGAATCCCTATCTCTCAACTGTACAGATTTTCACAGACTGCCCAGATTTTTGCCTCATACTTTCAATTTTTTCCTCATAAAATTTGTGGTTTTCTGGCAAATCAGTGAGACCTAAATTCACTCAATAATGACAGACATTCGAGTTTCAGACTTCATATCCTTCAGAAAATGCATGGTAACACAAAATCTTTTGTCCTAGTTTATAAGAGCAATATTTAGAATGCGTCCCTATTTTTGGGCCTTTGCCCTTCCATTATTTTTGGCTTTGTCCAGCTTCTTGTGTTAAGAAGTTGAGAGCTATGCTCTGGTACCTTGTTCTTTGCTATTGTGACTGCTCTCTTAACCTCTTTGTTAGTCCACCTGTATTCCTTCATTACTGGTGTATCTTTTCTGTCTCATACTTTTTCCTGCACTTCATCATTTTGGAAACTTCCTGGACGTCTGCATTTCGCCACTAACTTTCATTATATATCTTATTTCCATACCTGGCTTAGCCACATATCTGTTTTATAGTTTTCAAATACTGTATACTGTTTTGAGGTGTTGCCATTCTTCTTCAACTCCTCCCATTTCATCTTCTTTGAGAGGTACCAGAACCCAGAGTATTTCCTTGAACTCTTTTGCTTTTGCTTCAGTCAACTTTCAAGTCTTCAGCCTCATCTCCGTTGACTCTAGAGCTTTCTCTGACCACTACTTGCAGCTGATTGTGGCCACCAATACTTTATGTTGTGGGCTGCCTGTTTCACTAGAGATGACTTTGCAGTCAGTGATTCTGCTCCATTGCTTATTCCTTGCAAGAGGAAGTCTACTCAAGCTGCATGTTGACCACTCTTGTATGGGATCCTATTATGGTGTCTTTCAGTGAACCATGTTGACTACCATTAAGCCATTTGCCAGACAACAGTATAGAATGGCCTCATCCTCTTTATTCTTGTTGCCCAACCCATGTGAAAATAGGCAGTCATCATATCCTGTTTTGTCTATCCTGATATGATTGCTCAAACCTCTCCTTATCAACACCAACTCTTGTTCTCCTGCCTATCTAGGAGTTCCAGCAACTGCTACCTGAGTGCACTCTTTTCCTTGCTATCACAATTCTCCTGAGATTAAGAATACTGCCCTACCTTTACAATGCAGTCTGACTGACATTAATCTATCAAAAACTCTGTCAACATCACTCATTGTCTTCAGAAGACTGTCCGTCACCACTATTCTCAAATCATTTCTAGTGTGTCTTCCTCCCTGAGTTGTAGACTTTGAGTCCCTTGTCAAGTGGCTTTGCTGCACTACCCTTCTCCATGTCTCATGGCTACACAGGATGTCCACTCACCTTACCATCATGTTATCCACCTCCTAGCTGCATTCTGTCAAGAAACATATAATTAGTTTGGTTCCTTATTAGAAGTCCAAAGACGCATTCTTTCAAATGCGTCTTGGTCGAACTCAAAAGCCTGAAACAGCAAAATATCGAAGCGGCTTTTAAGCGAATTCTTTCCCTGGTAAAGAATTTGCTTTGCCGCTTTGTTACTTTGACATTTTCGGCACTGTGGTGCGGTCTCGGAGTTGGTATATTTAAGTAGGGGGTGTGGGGGAGGGGCAAAGCCTCCCACTTAATATAATGTTTAAAGTGTTTAATATATATTTTTTTGTTGGAACAGCGATTTTTTTTCCCTAGGAAAAAAAAATCGCTGTTCTGACAGTTTGAAATTGTAAGCTTTCACTTACATAGGGTCAATTAATCACCATTTGCTTTTTTAAGCGATCTAATATAGACCCATTAGTTTAGCATTCCTTAGTTCCTGCTTGGCAGGTTTATTGGTTTTACATTCAGCTTTTGATCGACAGTGCTATCCCAGGTAACCTTGTCTCAGCAACTGGACACAGTCCAGCCAGTAGCTTATTGACCCAGGGCTTCTGGGTTTATGTCAGGCACAGTCTGAGTTTGAGCAGTAGAGGCAATAGACCCCCCCCCACCATTAGCATGGGTCCATGGTATAGGTCAAAGTACTAATCCTCAAATAATTTTTCACCAGCAAATGCCCGTGCCTATTTTTGGCAGTATTAGTCAACATGACCAAATCACCTACAGCCAATTTTTACATCTCTTAGTGGCTAGCCCTGACACAACACACAGACTGTGATCCATTTTCTCCTATCTATAACGTATTGTGTACCACAATTGATATCTAACACTGTTGGCCTACACAACTTGTCACCTCTGCATGGTACCTGGAGTCTGCGCTGTTCCCATGACTCTATTCAGTTCTTGAGTGCACTTTGCTGGCATACCTGTCTTGTTTGTGGTGGAAGCAACAGCATGTTTTTGGGAGTAATGTCCACAGAGACATGGGGAGAACATGAAAACATTGCATAGGCATTGGCAGGAGATCAGGATCTAACCCTCTACCTTGTGAATGGGAGGTGAAGACTTTAACCATTTTTCCAAATGTAAAACTATCAAAGCCAGCACATCTCTTTATACTGTAGGTATGATTTGATACTGACCTTGTTATTTGGGGTTTGGCTTTGCCCTCCCCAGAACTCACATGCCTTTGGTGAAGGATCAACAGCTTCCTCTCAAGCTGCTGCTACTTTTCATTTTCCCTTGCTTGCTCACTTGCACTCCTTTTGTACCTTAAGCTGTTTCAGTCCATCAGCTTCCTTATGCTCCATGCATTTTTAATCCATTTCTAGTCTCTTTCATTCTAGCTGCATTTTGAGATCATCTGGGGATGAATTTAAATATCCATTTTCTCCTTGATGCATACCTATAGCTCCTTCAGATTTGTTGGCTGCATTTCACCAGCACACAACATTGCTCTCATCTCTGTCTTCAACATACTAGCATATGAAATTCCGTTAGTATTGCACTCCTTTCTTTGTTTGAAAACCAGCCATATTTGCAAATTGCTGGTGTGGCCATGGGAACTCACATGGCTAACACCTATGTAAATCTGGTATTAACCCAATGGGAAAGTGAAATTGTTTATAGTGACAAACATACACTAAATACTAATGTATTATTATATAAGCATTTTGTTGATTGTTTCATAATTTGGAAAAGGAGTGAGCAAATGTTGAATTAGTATGTAGAGTATTTGGATAGCACCACAGATTTTCTCAAATTTAAAATGACTTGTTCGACTGATCATATTACTTATCTAGACATAAAATTCGATAAAAATGCAGCTGTGATAAATACGAGTGTTTACAAAAAGGAGGTACATACAAATTGATATATACACACAGGCAAAGTATACATGCACCACATATATTTAATGAAATTATAAGAGGTCAGTTCACTAGGATTAGTAGATTGAAGACTAATGGGGTTAAATGCAAGGAACAGATGCAGAAAATGGCCCTAGAGTTTCAGGAAAGAGGCTATGATAAAGCAGTAATATAAGGAATTTTTAATGAGGTTACTGATAATAGGGATGGTTTGGCTAGACCACTTTTTAAAGAAACTGGGAACCAAGGCTTGAATATTGACAGACATATACAGGTGAATAAAATCAGGTATATAACTACTTACAATAGAAGAACTAATGATGTGAAGAATATAATGCAAAAGAACTGGACTATTTCAAGTGTCATGAGTCATGACAGAATTAGAATATTTATTGGATGATACACCAAGGTTTGCTTACAGGAACTGTAAAAATCTAAAGAGAAAATTATAATGAATTTAAATTGGTTAAAAATGATAATTATTAATACATTTGGAACCTGTCCTTCCTACAGCTGCAGTTGTAGAGATATTATTTCCATTAATATGTTTATATACCCAGTAACAAAGCATATACATTTCATTGCCATGCAATACTATGCAGGTGGTCTACCTAGGAACTTGTATAAAATGTTCCTGTTTTTATGTTGGAAAGTGTAGTTGCAGACTCAGACTGTATTGCTGAGCATAAATCAGATATATGTAGGAATATCTAGACATATGCCTTGAGTTAACATATTATGGATGCTGATGATAGCCATGAGTTTAGATATAGAGAAATTGATGTGGTGCATAAGAATATTACAGCGGGTGATATTAATAAAATTCTAGAAAGTAGCAAATATCATTGGATTTTAAAATTAAGGGCTGTTTCAAAACCTGGTTTAAATAGTGCTCTTAGTATTAAACCTATTTTAGTTAAGAAGCAAATTCAGTACCGTTGATTTATATCTGTCAAATGATAGATTTTATATTTTGTATGATAATTGCTGTTTTCAATTGTTATTGATGTTCTATTAGTTGGCTGTGTCATGTGCTTGCTTTTAACTATAATATAAATTGTGAAGAAAAAGACTGTAACAGTACTAAACCTTGAAAAACAAAAGTGGAAAGGCACCACACTCTCCGAAGAATGCTCAAATGAATTCGACTGTTGAATTTCAGCTTCCGTATTATAATAAACACTTTAAAGGTTCAGGATAACCAAAAAGATAAGCAAATCGAAGTAAACAGTTCTTTTATTCCACAGCACCACCACAAGTAAAACAAAACGATAAACACAAGCGCTTTCGCCCGTTCGTAACGGGCTTTTTCAAGTGTACTGGTTGTTTGTAAAACTTCATATTTAAGTAAAGCAACCCTGTCATGTGCTTGCTTTAATTGAATTATCACCATCAATTAATTATATATAAAATGTTAAAAGGACATTTTTTAAAATGAACTTCCTTCACTTGTGTTAGATTTTTTGAGGTTCGTTAGCACTGAGGAAGGGTTCTACCCGAAAGCTTTGCATTTGTTATTTGCTTTTGTCCTAATAAACGGCTTGGCGTTTCTGTAGTCAGAGTTTTTATTGTCCTAATAAACAGCTTGGCGTTTCTGTAGTCAGAGTTTTTATTGTCCTAATAAACAGCTTGGCGTTTCTGTAGTCAGAGTTTTTATTGTCCTAATAAACAGCTTGGCGTTTCTGTAGTCAGAGTTTTTATTGTCCTAATAAACAGCTTGGCGTTTCTGTAGTCAGAGTTTTTATTGTCCTAATAAACAGCTTGGCGTTTCTGTAGTCAGAGTTTTTATTGTCCTAATAAACAGCTTGGCGTTTCTGTAGTCAGAGTTTTTATTGTCCTAATAAACAGCTTGGCGTTTCTGTAGTCAGAGTTTTTAGTTTTTGCTATTGCACTTCTTAGCAGTGACACTGACATCTTTGCATATACTTCAGAACTCATTTCTGCCTGTTGCCTAACTACTATTACAATAATGAAATAACTGCTGCCCAGTCAATAACACTGTATATTTATCTTGTGGCTGCAACACACAGGTGATAGAACTACTTTGGAGGGTAAAATAAGTCCAGTGACAACATCCTCACTACTACAGTCAATATGATAATGGTAGGCAAGAGCTATGGTCCTTGGATCTGCTCCACTGTCCCTGACAATCTGATGGTCACCAAATGGTATGGTCTTATGATCCACACCACTAGCACCAAGCAGAGTGAAATACATAATGTGCACACTAATAAATCACTAAACTGCTCACTAAGCAAAGTCACTAAGTGAAGCTTGGGCTCAAGTACATAAATGAAGTATACACTGTAGATGGACCTATATCATCGACATACATGAATAGGCTTCATACAACACACGCCAATAAATGTTTTGGGCCTAGTTTCCTGGGCCTCTTTCCTATTTACCTCTGGACACACACACACACACACACACACACACACACACACACACACACACACACACACACACACACACACACACACACTCCTTTCCAGTGAAGGTTGGTAAAATTTCCCAATAATTCAGTTTTCTGTCCTTGCCCAAAGTAGATCACTACCACCCCTCTTCATTACTTAACTGGAGAAGTCCAGTCATTATTTCACTCTTGAGGCCAGACAACTACAAAAACAAATGTTAGTGTATTATGGAACATTTTTGTCAGTCAAGTGTGCATACCAACAGATACCCACTATTCAAAGCAATCACCTTCTTATCTGCTAAGACTCAAGTAAATAACTGCATCAGCAACAAGCTTTTAAAGATGACAGCCACAACCTTTTAAAATGAATAAATAAAATATTTTGCTTAAAATAACTTGGATTATACAGTTAGAAGTTAAATATGCAAAGAAATATATGATTGCACAAGGAAAACAAAAAATTAGTCAGGCTGAATTACTTAAAAGAAACATTTGTCTTTTAATCGGTTTGTATTACTTAAAAGACAAATCAGTCTAACCAGCTAAATCTTTCCTAACTATATCTTACTGGCAGTGTTGCTGGGCCCTATTTACACTATCTGAATCTTCAGCACATAACCGTAACAGACAAACATGCAATAAACCTATTGGTACAGAGAAACAAGCTAGGATTTTCCAAGCAAAATCCTTTGAAACACTCCTGTCTACAGATTCAGCAGTCTCTGAATAGAGGATTATTCCATTTGACTCCTTGAAGGATATCTCATTATAGGTCCACATTGGGAGACATAGGATTAACAACAGTCTTTCACACCCCTTTTCCTCCAAGTAAACCACAGCTCATAGGTTCACAGGTATTTACTAGGCTAAAACCACAAGAGCCTTTTTAAGCCTAGCCATGCATCCCAAATCTCTGACAAGTTCTGGTACCCTTGATAAGTGTAGGCAGGGACTTGGGAGGTGAAACATTTACAAGTAGGGGCCTAGGAGATGAACCATTAACAGAATGCCAAGTGTCCATTAGAGACGTAGGTGCCAAACCAGAGATGAATTTCATGGTACATTCTGGAAACTTATTAAAAAGTTAGAGCTTGGAGAAACTATTTTTTTCCTGCTTGAATCAATGGATTTGCTTTTCTCTGTTTTGCTTGCTAACAACTTCTACACAGGAATAAATATAAAGCTACTAGAGAAAGTGCATTAATATCCAAATTACAATGGTGAAAGCCCATACCATATTCTTGAAACCTATAGATCCCCCTCTATGATCCTGGAAAGCCATAACATATACGTAAATGTACTGGTGACATTCTCTATTCAACCAAACATTATATTGATGGGTGACTTTAGCTATCCCATTACAAACTAGGAATCATACATGACCCCAAGCATGCATTCCCAGAGATTTTTGGACTTTGTAAACATAAGCACCTTGGACCAGCCAGTCCATATGCCCACTAGGGTAACTAACATCTTTGATCTGGTCCTAACAAACATGGGAGGATGTTACACCATTCATTGGATAGGTCAGACCATAAAGCTGACTCCTTTGAAATAAAAATAAAACACAGAACCCCAGCTAATCCTGGAACATTTAAGCCTGGGAAGCTATTTTTACCTCTTTGATCTGGTCCTAACATGCGGTAATTACTCTAAAGCAAATTCCCTACTGTTAAGGGACACTATGGCAAGATTTCAAACTCTCCCCCAAACCCTGTGTACACTGCTGCTTATGCAGACTTGTTCACTGAAATCCTGTACAATCATGTTAAGGGCCACATACACACAGTTGCACCTGTCAGGAATAAGTGCTGGACAAACCCAAAAAACAAGCCACCCTGGTGGAATCCAATCATCAATAGGTTGTATAACCAAAAGAAAAAACATTATGGCAAAAATGAAGTTCAATAGCCAGCAAGGTAAAAAATCCCTCATCAATCTAAACAAGCAAAACAGATGGCTAATCAGATCTATCAAAAAGCCAAATATGAGGTAAAAATAGCTTCCCAGGCCAAAGATAATCACAAGGCATTATTTTGTTATGTCTGCAACCTCAAACGCCAATAAACAACAATGCTGAACTAATTGTAAATGGAGTGGCCCATACTGAGCTGGATGATGTAGAAAATCTACTGGCCAACAAATTTAGCTCATCCCCCCCCCAACATCATTCAGGAAATACTCTCAACCATATCCCTGATTTGGAAACAGGTCCTCAATGTACTCTTCAGGGCCAAGAATACTACATTGATAGGCTCCAATAATATCCCGGAATGCCTCCTTAATAGCATGAAACACAACCTACCAGAACCACTAGAATCACTATTTAACCACGACCTTCAGACAGGCTTTGTGCCAAGCGAATGGAGGATTGCATAAAGATCCATAAGTCTGACTAGTCTTGTATGCAAAGCTATGTTAAGAATTATCATGGAAATGATAAACATCGACATAGGAAACCGTCAGACATGGGACCCAACCCAGATTGGTTTTGTCAGTGGCAGGATATGCCTACTCAACCTAGTGGACTTCTTGAAGAAGGTCACCAAAGCAGTGGATGAGGGCAAAACAGTACACACTGCCAGTCTTAACCTGGCTAAAGCACTTGACACAATGCCTCACTCAGATATTGTAGACAATCTCATGAAATTACGCATAAACCCTTATGTCACCCAACTGATAGTCAGCTGGCTCACAGATAGAGTCCAACAAGTTAGAAAAGAGGAGCCTATCTCCACAAAGAGGCCAGTCACTAGTGCAGTCCTTCAAGGACTGGTGCTAGGGACATTCCTTTTTGGCATCTACTTCTCTGAAGTCAAGACCAACATCAAGGGGGGTCTGGCTGACCATGTTAACAGATGTTTGCAAATTAGACACAATGATGGATTCTGCAGTGACACAAATGCCTTCCAAGAAGGCCTAACACAGACTAATAACTGATGCCAGAGCCATGGTTTAAAACTCAATGCTAAGAAATTCATAATAGTAATTATGGGAAGAGAGCTATCCCTGGAAGTTACCACATTGAAGATACATCCCTAAGAGCAAACCAGTGGTCAAGGATTTTTGAACACATGTAGACAATAACCTGCCCTTTGACAATTGTGTCTAGTGTAACAAGGAAATCATTCTATATCATGCAATATATAAGAAAGGGTTTGACAGACAGGTCCAAGGATGTCACTGTTTCACTGTACTTGGCCCTTAACAGACCAATCATTGAATACAACACCCCCTTTGGTATGTACCTGACAAGGCAAATGCAACAAGTGGAGCTTCCACAGAGGTTTCTCACAAAAAGAATACACGGTCTAAATAACATGCCCTATGCAGACTGTCACAAAGCCCTATCCCTGTACTCGGTCTCCTACAGATTGTTGAGAGAGAGTCTATGCCTGACTTGCAAAGCATCCTGTAATCCCACTCTGATGGGTCTGTTGCACATCCACAAAACAAACAGCATCAAATTTATCCAATACAGAGACCAAAAACTTATCTGCAACATAAGCAGGACATGTTAGAGGGACTGGTATGTCTCTCAGGAAGTATCCCTTCTCTGGAACATGCTTCCTATTCATGTGAAGCAGAGTTCTTCCCTAATCCAATTCAAAGGTAACTTAGACCAGTGGGTGAGGTTTCAGAATTTTTCCCCTGGTCTGGCACCTGTGTCTCTAATAGACAGATGCAGCCTATAAATGCTTGACCACCTATGTCCATGCCTACATATACCCCTTAAAATAATCCTATGGTATCAAATCTTGTCAGATAAATTTGCCCCCCTGGGGTGATTAGCCTAGTATATATCTATGACCTTGTGAATCTAATAGTTATTCTTCCCACAAAGAGAAGTGAAAATTCTTTCAGTATTCTAATGTAGCTAAATACAGCAAAATACTTTATTTAATTCGGCTTTATATATCTATATATATTTGATATTTTTGATAGAGCTGCTGTACTTCCCAGAAAAAAAAACATGGTTACAAACACAGTTGCAATCCCCAATATAGTTTTTGTTTCATATATTTCACAGAAAAGAAAAACAAGTTTGTACATCCTTTCAGTTCCACATACACAGTCCACATTCTATATCTCTTCCATCTCATCTCTAACTAAAAACAATTACAGATTTTATAAGATTTATATAAAGCTCAAGTTTTGTTATAGTCTAATGAAACAATAGTGGCAGATTTACACACATACACTGCAGGCTGTATCTCTGTGTCTGTGAAAGTCTGAATATTCACCACTAGTGATTGAAGTTTCTTGTGGAGTGAGAAACACTGTAATTATAAAACATGACACACAAGTTAAAACCATTCGACAAGAAAAAGAACATTTAGTTCTAATATTTTTTGGAACAATTGCAACAATGGATATTAACTTTCTAGCCTATTTAGATATTATACTCTTATTGAAATTTTCTTACATATTGTAAGAGTCAGTCTAAGGTATGTCTTGGCAAACATCAAGGATTAGAGCACTACTAATGTAATGAACTTTATACATGCCCATTCTTAGGAATCTGGTCTCTTCATACAACTGCAATAAAGAAAGTCTAAACATTAAGAAAAAGTAAACCTGGATAAAGTCAGATAGCATAAAAAACATACAAAAATTAAAATATATAGCATACATACACAAGTAACTATACATTACAGTATGGTGATGTTAGGCGCTAAGGTAATTTCATTGGCAGAAAAAGACAGAAGCAAAGAAGTTAGACAGTTAAATGTCTCTGAATCTAACTTGATGATGAATGTGTAAAACACACGATAATTCCAAATGAGTGACATGCAGAGATATGGGAGAAAATGATGGAAGGACTGCATTTTTCTATTCATGAGGCCATGTGAGCTGTAATAACAACAGTTTCAGCAGCAAATTATTTCTTTCCTTTTGAAGTTTCTGAAACTCAGATCTTGTCTTGATCCTGCCTCCTGAGACCTTACTGCAAAATCAAGTAGATATGAGCTCATTTAATAATTCCCACTGGAAATAGGCAAGGAAGTGAGCTGATTGCATGCTGTACATTTTAAAATATTAATTAAAGCTTCACCAAAAGACCAAGAATGTTATGCACTCCTCTGCATATTCAAAACTCTTTTATCCTAAGTCATTTCAAGTATTTTTACAAATTCTTAAATGAGAAGTATGGAAAAGGACCAGAAATATTGTTCCTTTAGTTGCAGAATTGTAAATATATGCTCAAGAGCAAAGTAAGTAACTACACTGAATGCTGAACTTTTCTTTGCATGAGTGACTTGGCCAGTTTCACAGTTTTATATCTGTACCAAATAATGCATTTAATTGTTATATAACCTTTCCTGATTACATAAAAATCAATTATTTATTTATTGCATTTGTTTACCGGGATGGTCCATGGGCCAGAAGTACCCATTTTCAGTGGAGGCCCGGGGAGAAAAGCTCCACATTTAAGACAGTACACATACTATGCAGAGTATATAAATGAGAAACAGTTGGTACATATTTATAGCAATTTACAAATATAATCACACAACATACAGTACACACAGTTACATCTAGCATGATATACATGCTATACAGAGGGTACAGATGAAGAGATGTGAGGGGGGAGTTAAGCAGAGGGAAATACATAATGAATTGGAGGGTGGTAGCACAGGAGTTAAAAGGGGATGGGAGTAGTGTGAGTAGAGGGATTATATGAGGGGTTACTAAATATTATTAAATGCTAGTAACTACTTTCACTGATAAGCAGATGATTTGGTCTACTCAAGTGATTTATTCAGTCTCACTTTACTCAAAAGTAGATTGTGGGAATCATAACCATAGCCCTGGAAGGTACCTCATCCCAAGTGATTATTTTACTCAGTATTTTTCTAAATCATGGCACTGTACAATCTGCATTCATGGTACTATAGAAGGTATAATGTAGTATACCTATGGCTCTTAACAGACATGGAAACAGTAACAGTTTAGTATAGTGCATGTAATCTGTGGTTTTCAGTAGATGTAGAAACTACTTGCATTAATTACAGCAACCTTACAATATATTTCCATAAACAATAAAGCTGTTGCAATATTTACAAAGGTCTGATTATGTTTTTTAACATTCCTTAATTGTTTGTCTGAGTTCAGGTAAAGTTTATTTCTTCTAGGCAGCAGTCCAAAAAACTGAAACACAACAATGTGTATCTTCACAGAGAATATGCTAACTAGCAATATTTGCATCCAAAATAACACACATATTTATTTTTGTTCAGTAGTACAGACACATTAGGAATTTCTATACATGTCCCTCATCAAAACTATTTAGAGATAAGAAGTCTATAGCTGCAGTGTCGAAAATATTTTCTTTCACCCATGGAAATGATAAATGAAGAGTATTCATTCATCTGGAATGTGATTTTCATTTCTATGTTAATGGGTGCTTCTCTGTGGTAGCTTTTGGACCCCCTACCACTGTCTGAAATGAAACTATTGACACCGCAGCTGCCATCTAAAAAAATAAACATAAATCTTTGCTTCAAAGTGAGATCACTTTATTTCTCTTAGCAGTCCCTAACCCATACTTGACTTTGATCAGCCCTAAAGTGCAAATGTTACTGAGTGAAGAGATTGATAAAAATCCGTGTGCTTTCAGTACTGGTGCTCTTGGTGAAAACTACTAATTCACATGTACAAATGTAACTAATAAGGGATGCCTAAATTATTCTTTCCTCATACTCCTGTTAATCCTTTTTTGACAGCAAAAATGTCTGTAACGTACCATTCATTCTTACCAGAACAGTGATTTGTGGTCTTGAAAGCCAGTCAGCCTAGATGTACATAGGAATTAGCTGTCATACTTTGTGTGAGATTATTATTATCACTGTTATTATTATTATTATTATTATTGTTGTTAAAAGTAGTAGTCAATTGAAAATGGCTGTTGTTCTGCAGTTCATTTTCTGACGGTGCAGTGGTGCAGTGGTAGCGTTGTCACCTCACAGCAAGAAGTTCTCCAGTTCAATTCTCAGCTGGCATGCCTTCTGTGCAAAGTCTGCATGTCCTCCTAGCATTTGTGTGGGTTTTCTGCAGTTACTCTGGTTTCCTCCCACATTACAAAGACATGCGTCTGGAGTGTTTCTCCCTGGGCCTCCGCTGAAAAAGGGCTTCATTCCAAGTCGGACTTTCCCTGTAAACAAATATAGGCCTTCCAAAAATATTGAGCATATTGTCTCAAATTTAAGAAGTTGTGATGAGAAGATTGCAAATAAATACAACACAAAATTGTTTCATGTGAAGAGGAAGCCACTACCAAACTGCATGTGAGAAGATTCTCAGCATGCCCCCATGTTATTTAACTATGACAAGATTCAAGGTCATCATTTTTAATAAAAAAAATACCCAGTTTAGGGAAAAAATCTAATAATTGCCCTTCCTTTGGCACATTTATAAAAATGATCCATTTTTTAAAATACAGTACCCAGATTTAGTTAGTTTGAGAAAATTGTTTTCAACAAATAAAATTAACTATTTTTCAACTAGTTTACGTGTAGCACATGAACAGTTTGGAGATTTTGATACAAGATTGCTAGCAAACTTATATGCAGACCATGAGTTATACTACAGGGGCAGCATACAATAAAACTCTAAAAGAAAGCACCTCTGTATGACCGGGAACCAGGAAATCAAATAAAGTACATTTTAGATGGCCTTTACTGGGAGTAGTTGTAAATGCCAAATGTTCCTTTATTTTTCCAGACTTATTAAACAAGAAACCATTCACGGGTAAATGTATCTAAAACCAAAACACTTAAAAATTGTAGAAAGTTAAGCATACCCTTTTCTTTTGCTATGGTAAGTCCAACAAAAGGTAATAGCCTTAGACAACCATTTGGAAATAGTCTGTTTAGACACAGGTTGTCCCTTTACAAGAAATTAACAACTGATCTGGATAGCTGAAGGATTTAGTTCTGTCAAGATCATTCCTGAGTTGTCCGTAAAGATCCAAGGTATGGAGTATCCTTTATCCCTCATTTTTTTGGTAAAGGAAAGAAAATGAGGAGGTGGATAGTTTGGCTTAAAGTAAACTCCGATACCACTTTAGGCGTAAAAGAAGGATTATTTCTCAAATAAACCCTGCCGCTATGAAAAATATGATAGGATTGACTCACCGTAAGAACTCGCAACTCAGATGACCTACTTGCAGGGGTCAGAGCAATCAGTAAAACTAGTTTCCATGTTAAGAACCTCAAGTCGGAAAGATCAGCTGTTTCTAATGGTGCAAATGTTATCTTCTCTTACACAAAATTAAGATCCCAAGGAGGGGCCACTGGATTCTTGGAGGACTCTTATGCAAAACCCCTTCCCAGAACATTTTGACATTAGACTGGATTGGAAAAGGAGGAACAGTGAGCAGACATGATGTAATGACCAATAAATAAACCTTGACAGAGGAATAAGTAAGACCATAGGATAGGATAGTAACTCACACAAACGTTGCAGAACCAGAGAACAGCTAACCCTGAATGGGTGCTGGTTAAGTTGCTGGCACCAACTAGAAACCCTTTTCCATTTACTAATACATGATTTTCTAGTAGCAGGCTTTCTTGTCTCCATTAATACCTGCTGCACATCCTCAATAAACAGGTGACTAAAAGGAATTAAGACCCTATCATAAAAAATGTGATGAGAAGGGTAAGCCGATACAGGGAACCTCTCAGGATTTCAGCCCTCCTCCTTTAAAATTTTGAAGGGTTTATCTGCTCCTTCATTCAGTTTTGGCAAGAAACAAAAACAGTCTCAGCAAAATGGTAGAAAGTAGACATTTAAAAGAATAGGTTCCAAAAAGAAAGCAGGTACCCCCCCCCCCCAAATTAAAGCAGAGTCAAATAAGTCAGAATGACTATGTAAGGGACTTTGCCCACCCCACAACACAAATACCCACATCTTGACAGTCCCTTACCTGTTCCAGAAAGTCTTAATCTTCATTTCTGTCATAAGTAACATATTTTTGACAAAGGGGTTCTTCTGAGACTGATTCAGCAGGGGTACAGATGGCAGTAGGAAGAAATCCCTCCTTTCCATGAGGGATTATTCCACATCCACCAGACCAAACCCCTCTGTTCCCTCCTTTCCTATACCACATGTTTTCTTGGGGAGTAATCAAAACACGTCCTCCTACCCAGTGGGAAAGATTTTTTTTTCAAGAATGTTTCTGGATTCAAAGAAAGAAAATATGTGGAGATCAGTTCTAGATCTTCCTTTCTTAATCCTGCTTATGACAGTGTCCAAGATCAAAATGTTTCCACTACAAAATCTTTTATCTCTTATTCTATATTTGAGTTTTTTTGGTAATCTTAGATTTAAAAATGCTTATCAGCACATTCCTATCTATCCTGACTTCAACCGTGTCTTAAGGTTTTATGTGTATGGATTGCAGTATCAAGTTCTGTGCCTTACCTTTTGAGCTATCCACTGTTCCAAGAGTATTCACAAAGTGTCTTGCTCCAGTTATAGCATATTGCAGTCTATAGGGTATCCACATTTTCCATAGTTAGATGACTTGCTTAACTTTGCAGAGTCTTTTTCAAACTGACAGGAATCTCTCTCTCTTAGGCAAGAGAACTCCTGTGCAGACTGGGATTCCATAAGAACATTCAAAAGTCTTGTTTGACTCCATCACACAACACTGCATTCCTGGGGTTTCTGCTGGAGCTTTTCTTCCACATGAGCAAAAAATAGATCTATATTTACATCTATTCAATGGGTTTTCCACTCAGACTTCAGTCACTATGAGGGAATACCTCAGGATTTTGGGCCCCACGGTAGCCATGATTCTCATGATACCTCGGACAAGACTCCACATGAGAAAGCTACAGCGTCTGTTACTTTTTCTTTCTAAATTGGCCAGTTTTCATTCTTTTGTTATGCATGAGTTGTAGTCCTTAAACTCATCTCCCTTCCCTCTAAACCCCTCCCCTTTGTATCTGTTGAAGTGGCAAATTTGAGCTGTTTCCTACTTTGAAACAGATGCTTGGTGCCAGAGCCATGGGCTCATGCTCAATGCCAAAAAATGTATAGTTATCCCCTTTGGGAAAAAATATGTGCCCATGAATTACCACATAGGTGGCAGTACACTAAACACCGAAAGTGTGATAAGAGATTTAGGGATACAGGTGGACAGTGGTCTCACCTTCGATAACCACGTCGCCACAACAGTCAGGAAATTCTTCTATGTGGCACACTTCATCACTAAGGGATTTTCTTCCAGAAAA
This sequence comes from Protopterus annectens, assembly GCF_019279795.1. Taxonomy (NCBI): domain Eukaryota; kingdom Metazoa; phylum Chordata; order Ceratodontiformes; family Protopteridae; genus Protopterus; species Protopterus annectens. Next base: position 1,128,374,020 of record NC_056744.1, on the reverse strand, counting down.
AAGGAGGTAATTGTCCCACTGTACTCATCCTTCATTAGACCCATTAAAGAATACAACACCCCATTTGGTATGTACCTCTCAAGACATCTGCAACAACTGGAAAGGCCGCAGAAATACCTCACTAAAAGAATCATAGGCCTAAAGCAGATGCCCTACGTTGACCGCCTTAAAAAAACTCCAGCTATACTCTGTCGCATAACGTCTACTCAGAGGTGATCTCTGCTTAACATACAAGGCCATGTCAAACCCAGAGCTGTTGGACATGCTACACTTAAAGAAATCCCAATCCCTCAGAGCCACACACTCCAGGGATCTAAACCTTGTCATCGCAATAAACAAAACATGCTGGAGGGATAGGTTCCTGACCCAGGGACTCCCCAGACTCTGGAATAGACTGCCCATAGATGTCAAGCAGAGTGCCTCTTTGGCCCTCTTCAAAAGGAACCTTGACGATTGGATGGGAGAAAAGAAATTCACCCCAGGAATCACGTCAGTCACCCTGCTAGACAGGGGTCCAGGGAAGTAAATAGTGTGGGAAGAAATAGCCAGGGAATTGTTATGGCTAGGCTTGTATAGGCCCTAGGGCTGATAGCCTAGTACCAACCTATGAACCTATGAACCTATGATTAATTCACAGCAGAAGACAAAGTCCATATGCTGAGAATCCTGTTCTCTGTGATTATCCCTGTTTGTCTTTTAAGTAGTCATTGAAAAAACAAGAAATGGTAATTAAACCTGACTCACTAAAAGAAAGTAGGGTATATGTGAAAACATATGTAAAGTCACTGCATTGACAGGAGCATAGGGGCTATGTTGTAATATTTTAAAGCCAACCACTGCATTGTGGGATACCTGGAAGTAGACTAAAAAAAATCAAGATGCCGCACCCATATGGGCAGAATCTGGAATTACATTTAAAAATATAAAAAAGTATATAGAGCCCAACGGTAGTGTTAAAAATATAGGAAACATCAAGACTTGATGAAATAAACATTTTTTCAGTATGTGGGCACGTTTCAGGATGTTTTGAAGATGATAACCTTAATGATGATGATGATGATGATGATGATGATGATGATGATGATGAAGTTGTTGATCATGAAGATGGTGGTGATGAAGATAATATAAATGAAAATGTTATGCAGATATCAATAATGAAGATGACAAAAATGGATTAAGATAATGATGAAGATATCTCTTGACGATGATTATGAAGAAGAACACAGATGATGATGTGATGAAGATAATCCAATAAAGGCAAAAATGAAGAAGGCTGTGTAATACTGATGAACATGAATATAATGATACAATGAAGATGTTGACAATATCAGGAAGGTGTAATGAAAATGAAGATGCAGTGATGAGAAGACAGAAGATGGTGGTGAAGATGACAATGAGTATGCAGTAAAGAAAATAATGAATATAATGTGACAGTGAAGATGTGATGAAGATGAAGATGCAATGAATTAAAGGTGTATTGAAGATGCAATGAACATGTAGATTTGGTGAGGACAAAGAAGAAGAAGAAAATGATGAAGATGTCTGTGTTACATACAGACTGTATTAGCACTCATTTTCATTGCTCTTTTCCTGTTACTTTCATCTCCATCACATTTTCATCACCTTCATCTTCATTGCAATCTTCACTGCATCTTTGTCATGACCATTGTCATCATATTCAGCTCCATTAACATATTCTTCTTGTTTATGAGACTGACAGAGTAAAGAATCTACCATATTTTCAAAGCTATTTTACCTTTTGCTGTTGATCTTTGCTGGCCGTCACTGTCCACGGTCAGTCCTTAGCACAAGACCTAGGGTTTATTACACGTGGTCGTATGCTGGTAGCACACAACACACTTGCTCACTAATGCTTGCTCAAAAAGCAAGTTATTAACCCTCCCAGCACCTAACCCTATAAAACTTTATAACCCTAATAGAGCCATAACTCAAATCCAAAAACTCCTACCCAGTTTCTAAACAGAGACCTCTCTTCCTTACTTTAAAACTCCAACCCTCTCCCTAAACCTATACTCCCCAATTGTTCCCTAACCTTAAAACTCCCCTCCTGTTCCCTAAACCTAAAACTTTCTTCTCACTCCCTAACCATGACATGTTCCTCCCACTCCCTAAACCTAAACCCCCTTCCCAATTGCTGTCTTAATCTACACTCTTAGCCACTCCCTCCCCAGCTGATTGCTGGAACTCATACTCAAGTGCGAGTGTAAGTGGCACCCTACCAAAGCTACAAGATGCATGAGAACCTGGCTTAGAGACAGTGGTCTTTGAGAGCTTAGGACACAAGCACTTGCAGTAGGCCTCAGGATCCAATCTTAGCAGTGCTCATGTGTGCTTAACAAGCATTTGTTAAGCATCTCTAAATGCTGTTAGGACCAGGTCTTACACTGGGGATGTCATTAACAAATTATCTTTTTCTTGATTTTGGTGCATAATCATTGTCCTTCATGAGCCACAACTATTTATTATAGTATAACAGCTGTATGTTCCACTGCTTGCCAAGCATTATACACTTCATTAGGAATCTTGTCCTCTTCCATTTTGTTTTTGTTACTTTTGTATTGAAAGTAACTGCATTTAATTATTTATTGACTTGCAGCTTAACTTGAGTGATCATGCTGCTTTCAGTGTCACTTTGATATTGAAATCTCCTGTAAGCCACAGAAAACGCAAGCACCTGCTACTCACCATTTCTCCTTACAACTGCATCATTAGAAGGAGGGATCAAAGGACATGACCTCCAGCTCAGGATGGAGGAGAAATATAACTGCAAGTAAATCTGTTTTGCTTGGAGAATGCAACAAGCATTAGTTCCCTGTTACTATCACTATCCCATATGCCATTTCCCTGTATCTGCTCTGAAGCGTGTCCTCTTGAGGGAGAACCTTTTCCGTTTACTCTGTAATAAGGGCTGCAAGAGCCGTGTTTCTTTAAGATGTTTGCTTATAATTATTTGTTAAATAATAATGCAATAAAAATGTAGATTTTTTTTCAATGATCTGGGGGATCACAGAATTAAAACCAAACCGAAATCTGTTTAGCCATGAAGATATTCCTGCATTTATAAGAGGTTAGAGCTTGTTTCAGTTGTGTAGTATTGTGTGTGCATTTTTGTGACTTGAACTCATAACTTAAGATAAAAATGAATTAATCAATCTGTGCTTTTACTCCACTGTACAGAAACATGCTTTGCTTTGTAAGGAAAGGTTTCAATTTAGAATTTCTGAAAGCAATGATTATACCTCATGAAAATGATCTTTGAGACCTAGAAAGGTTTACAGTCTGGGGTCTCGACTTTCATCTTAAGCATTTTCCAAGACATGTGAATCTTTGTAGGTAAAATGTTCTAAGCATCAGTTAATTTACATTTCTGAAAACAAGATTACAGACCCTCCATAGCAAACTATTATCTGATTATTTGTTCAAAGACATACTGATTAGATATTTTAGAAATATTTTAATTGGTTTTCTATGAGCTCTTGAGTCTATTTTAATGAAATGTGGGAATTAAAAGATAATATTTTTTCTGCAGATAAAATTTGATGAGTTAGGACTCTGCCCTTCTGGAAGTTTTTCATTTTAAATAACAAACAATAGCACTAAAGTAGTGCCTTGGTCAGCAGAGACAAAACTGCCTAGAATGTGTCTTGGTGACTTTTATGCATTTCACCTATCCAGCTAATACAATAACACTGGAACAAAACCAAAATTATTTGGTACTTTGAGGGTCATTAGATAAAAAATCTATAATTTAATGAAAACCAGTGAAAAAAATCAAAACCCAAGCTTCTCTGATGGCAGATAAATAAAAAAAAAAACATATAAGCAGACAGTCTCTGGAGGAAGAGAGCTATATGCTGAACATAGCTGTCCCTTACTTTGGATAGAAGTTTTACAATAATTTCCAAAATCCATGAGATCCACTCTGTTGTTGTAACTTTTGGCTTTTCCCAGTTAGGGCTCGCTACAGTGGAACTCCAGTCCGCTAATGATTGGCAGTAGATTTTTACGTACTGAGTTGCCAGCCCTGACACACAACCTTCAACGAAGGTACGCCCATTCACGCATGTCTCCAAACAGAAGACGCTTTAGCTGAGAATTGAACAGGACAACGTCTTACTGTGAGGCGACAATGCTACCGCAGCACCACCACCGCAGTGCTCCATGAGATCCACTCTGCTATATTTAAATGTTAATTTGTAGTGAAATGATGGTCAAATACACTACTAAATGCTGTAGTTAAGGTTTTACCAAGAGAAAAATGTGCCACCGCCTGTATCCCCACAATTAGTGTATGCACTTTATAATGAAATTTGCTTAAATGGTAATAGTGCATATTAAGAATAAGTTGAACTGGCTAAACATATGCAACACACACCCACACACACACACACACACACACACACACACACACACACACACACACACACACACACACACACACAAAAATATCATCCATATACAATTTCTATTTTTGTAACCAGCTTTGTTGCTGAAAAGCCAGATAAGCAATAACAAACCATGTAAACACTGAAGGATTATAACCTTGGATTAAAATATATCAATCTATACAAAATAACCTCAAAGACTTAATGACTAAATCAGATTCTAATCAAATGAAAAACAAGAATCTGTTCATTCTAACTGCTCCCAGCAATAACAGAAAATATTTCAATAATTTTTTAAAGTCTTTTGAATATTTATGTTTGACAAGAATATACCAAAGCTGATGTTCATAAGCATATAATCTTGATTTGATTTCATTGGGATTCATCCTGTAATAGCTAAGGATGATGACAGTTACTGTTATGATGACAAGTCAAAACCACTCCAGTTCCTTTCTGTGGCTAATTTCTGTGAACAATTCTATTCATAATATCCATAAATCTTACCCATTTAGCTCTGGGAGATTGATTCTCAACATTCAAGAGGTTGATTCTTTACCTTTACCTAAACAGATCTTAGACTTGTGCATGAACAAAACATATGCATATTTGTTGCATCTTCCATTCGACATCTCTCACACTGCCCCTCATGACAAATACCCCTTTTTGCAATGTAATTGGTAATATTTTCCAGGCGTAAGATCTTGACCAATGTAAAAGTCTCTGGAAGTATTTATACTACATCCTTCCATCTCAACATAACCTCTACCAATTTTTCACTTCAATAGTTACCAAACTTTACTTTTTAAGAGACTGATGTCACACTATCCTCTAGTGAGACCAAAATAGGTTTAGTCCTGATCCAGGCCAAAACAGGTTAACAAAGTACTCTGATGTTTTCATATTGTGATAACCATTCTTGTATAAAGTAACTTAAAGACTGCTAAGAAGATCTTCCAAAGTTTCTACTGCTTATCCCAAGTCGAAACTGGAAAGTTGAATAAAACTGATGTCTGTGTTAATCGTAACACAAACTATCACAGGCACAGAGAGATAAGTGGACATAGTGGACTCACAAAAATCACACCTCTGCTGTAGCCTGCATAGTGGTATTTGCATGCCAAACTGAGATGCATAGATATGATTGGCTGCAAGGATGTAAAATATTTAATCAGACTGAGGAGAAAATTGCAAAAATGGTGTTGGAATGCCACAAGTGAATGTTAAATTGGTTGAATTTAATGGAGAGAACAAAAAGACCAATACATTCCTGAATAATGGAGACTGAAGATAGAGACTATCCTGACTTATATTTGTTTTGTCGTATGGGATTACTGCCTCTGGATGCAGGAGGTACTCACAGTAATGTGGGGGCATGGGCTGTATATTTACAAGTGCTTTCTTTTTAAATTTTGAAATGAAAAACTTACTGTTTTGATAATAAAGTTATAAGTTACATACTAGGTTGTATATGTGACTTAATTTGTGATCTGTAGGTAATGGTATAATATTCTCTGAAAGCTGGTTATAGTAAGTTAGGAGTGCACATGCCCGTCTCAAGCCACCAAGAAAACTCTGCTGTTCAGATTTGTATTTCCTGTTGCTTGTATAAGAAGCATTTAAGGCTAGAAATAAGTCAATAACAGCAAACTTGTGAGACAGTATAAAGGTGGGGACAGAATAAAGAATAAAGTGCAGAGTTCTTACAGAGTAAAAATATAGAGTCATTCAGAATACAAAGCACTATGTATAGTAGGTGACTGGAAGGAACATTCGTCAAAAGAGGCACAAAGAACCAACAAAAGATAGGTGAACAAAGGGGGAAGGTTAAGGCATAAATTGCATATGTAGAGAAAAATAATTCCAGGTTAGGCTATGAAGAAGTAGCAATGACAGCACTCATCTTACATTCACTGGATAACTGCTGTAATAACTATTTTAGTATAAGGATCTAATCAAGTCTTCTAAAAACAGAACCAAGTAATTTTATAGAATTTTACTTATGTGTGACAGAAGCAGAATTTCACTGTAACTTTCCATATTGTGATATAATGAAAGGGCCCCTTATCACATAGTGGCTTCCACTGAAGAACTGCAGTCAGTTGATTAAAGTATGTCTAGCTGTTTAGAGCTACTATGTATTTAAAGCAGATCTGCATCATACCATATGAAAATATAATGTTTAGAAACATTACCAGAGCTGCGGCCTTGCTGCAGATGCTGTTAGCCAGACGGCCTTCGTTCAGACAGTTCATCAGTGCCTGAGATAGCAATGACAGCAAATGTACCAGAGCATGGGCCTATAACAGCAACAATGAGGGTAATATTTTATTATTACCACTATATGATAGAGGTTAGAATAAAATAGTTGATGAACCAGATCCCTGTGGTTCGATAGTACTGCACAGCCAAAGTTTGAAGAAGGTACCCCTGTGAATTATACTAATTAACTAAAAGTAGGATTCAGAGGTAGCATCCATATGGTTTGCCATGGAAAGTAAAGAGGTTGGTAATCTCACAGCACCTTCTTGGGATTCACCAACAGAACTGCAGGGCCATCAGGAGGAACTCAGTTCATCATAATGAGAAACTACTAACATATTGAGTAATTCATTATATCACTCATTGAAATTCCATAGTCACCAGCGCAGTCTAATGGTCAATGCAATGGCACTGACTGCCTGCATATATGACAACTAGGTGACACCTGTGTGGTGCATGTAAGACACAGAGTATAGAGACCCTGGGTATGCTGCATTAGTATAGTTCAGGGAGGGGGAACCAGACACATTAGAAAGGCATGCAGAAGTGCAGCTTTTTCATTCTGATATTCTTAGGGCAGCAGTTGTGTCCATGGAAGGGATATGCTTATTAAAATGAGTAGACCATGCAAAGCTGTGCTCTCATATATGTTTAGGGCAGCGGTTTGTGTCCAGAGAAAGGACAGGTATATTCAAATGGGTACAGCATGCAGAGCTGTGCTCCCATATATGCTTTTGGCACAGGATGCATCCATTTATAAGGACTGGAATATTCAGTGTGATGCAGCATGCAGAGTTGTGTTACTGCATGTGCACAGGGTGTAAATGGTAACCAGACTTGGAAACGATTGTTTCCGCACAACATGAAGAACTCTGCCCTACACATGTATAGGATGCAAGCAACATTCAGTGAGACTAGCATATTGTGTAAAGCAGAGCATCCAAAGCTCAGATGCCACAGAAGCATGAGGCTATGGTTACATCCTGAAAGGGTGGGCTGGTGCATTAAAAGAAAACAGGCAAAAATGTGTGCCAAAACATCAGAATCAGAAGTATCCACAGAGAAGCAATGATGCCTACAGGAATCATACACGGGAAGCTGAAAGCTTGCACTAGTAAATCACAGTCAATAAAACATCTGCTCCTCACAAAACTTAGTTAAGTGCTTTCATCTATAGGACATCATCGGAACAAATGTGGTGGCATTTGGGGGCTGGCATATTCACTGTGGCAAATCATGTATACCTTTGATCCCACACATACATAGCATGTCGGTGGCATTTGAGGAGGGTCTTGAATATTCCATGAGTTAAAGCTTGTAGAAGTACAGTTATACACATTTGGAGATACAAGTTATATCCAGGAGAGAAACTAGTAATTTACAGGGTGTACAGCTAGACAGATTGGGTGTCCATCATACTATAAAAAAGCAGGAGGCATTTGCTTATGGCACACTCTACATATATGATGCACAACTACATGTGTGTGGGGGTAGTGACTGGCAGCTGGGATCACTACCTGGCCATGACATGTATTGTCTGTAAACATCTCCAGCTGGACCCTAATATTAAACTATAGTCCTTGTTTGTTTGATGATGCATTTACTGTCTGTGTTACCATACTGCAGTGATGGGCAAGACTACCACATTACAGAATGACATTGTGTGCATGTGTGTGTGTGTGTGTGTGTGTGTGTGTGTGTGTGTGTGTGTGTGTGTGTGTGTGTGTGTGTGTGTCTGTGTTTGTGTGTGTTCTTTTGACAGATGGCTGGGAATCATAGACAGTGTTCTACAGCAGACCACCATTAGGGGTGTATCTTACTAGACATACAAAGCATTTGGAGAAACCCCAAGATAATGGGCCTAAAAGCCCTGATCTACCAAGAGAGGCTGGATGCTTTGTCTCCATATTCAGCATCCTATAGACCCCTTAGAGGTGATCTGTGCAAAATCTTCTGGATCAATAGGGATGAGGCAGCCTGAAGACCTCTCATATACACAAAAATTGTACAGTCCAGTGAAAACTTGGAGCACAGATCTGAACCTGCTTCAACAAAAAACAAATCATGGTCTTCTTCTTCTTTCGGCTTTTCCTGGTTAGGGGTCGCCACAGTGGATCACCTGTCTGCTCATGATTGGCAGTACAGTTTTACAGTGTTGAGTTGCCAGCCTGGCGCCCAACCTTCCATGGAAGGCACACGCATGCACTCACACCTAGGGCCAATTTAGAGTGTCCAATCCACCTACAGCACATATTTGGGATATGGGAGGAAACCGGAGCACCCGGAGGAAACCCACACAACCACAGGGAGGACATGCAGACTCCACACAGAAGGCACCCCAGCTGAGGATCAAACTGGAGACCCCCGATGTGAGGCGACAATGCAAACCACTGCACCACTGTGGCTGCCCCCCTCATGTATCTTCCTAATTAACCTTATCATTCTATCAGAGAACATAAATACTCTCCATTGCCCTATTCACAAAATCCCAACTCACTCTCCCAAATCCCCTGTCCGCATCAAGACCCACCAATAAAAGCAGCACCTTCCCACATTCTGCTTCCCTCTGGATCATCACCGCTCCATCAATGTTGTCAAATATCTGCCTCCCCTCTGCAAGAGCACACCAACCCATATCTAACAATTCTGGCAACATCTTTGCCCTTCATTACAGACTTAAACACTTTATGATCATGATTTAAAATTGAAATGGGCATATCAGAAGCTCGGTCCGGTGGGTCTCCGCCGTCTCCAGTCATTACAGCCACCACGACTCTCCTCATGGTAGAGAGACAAATTAGTCATGAAATGACTACCCCTTCTCTAGGCCACACTTCCACTCAAAATCAAACAATGTGACACACTACCTTCCTATAGGGGTATTCACAAATTCATCCCTACTAGAATTAGCCTATTGTTCCTTAAAAAAAGGAGGTAAGGTCTAAGGGTGGTCCTGGCAAGGAAGAAATTGTCACATGGCCAAGTTGCTTTATATTTTCTCTGATTTCGATGATTTTACCATTACTCTATAGCAGTTTCTTGGCTCTGCTGCTGTAAACAGCTGTAGTTTGTAGGCTTGCTGTCTCTTAATAGTGTTTGCAGTTTTATTCATGCTGTGCAATACATTTGCCAATCCACTGCACACCCTCTGCCAGAGTAATAGTGACATAACTTTCCTTCTGCCCAAGTGTGTATGAAGTCGGATCAAAATTGTAACCTGGCCTGCTCTTTTAGCTGTGCACCATCTTTTTTAGTGTGTACACGTTGTCAAGGCTCATTGGTACCCTTGATGCAACGCCCTTGGTAAACTTCATATAGCATTCAAGACGTTGCTGGGATATTATCAGATAATCTAATTGAAAATTTGATAAGATGCATCAAAAGCAAGATGTCAGCTGCCAGATAAAAGGAAACAGAGAAAACTGGCAAGCTAATTTAATAGAAGAGTTAAAATTACTGGATCTACAACAGGGTAAGTGATTCAGTGTTAATTTTTTGGCCAGTTGATTAACTATATATATTGTCTGAGGGCTGGCAGGATAGAAACATCAACAATAATTTAGCTTAGATTTATTTTGCATTTACTTTACTAATTTCTGAAATACATTAAATGTTAACAATTAAATTTTATGCTAACTTTTAAAGATTTGCTCCCATATTTTCGGATTATTTATATTTTTCTTATGATCTTTGATTAATAATTTATGTGCTAGAATATGTTTTTTTTATTATTGAAAAAAAAAATGCACACACACACACACACACACACACACACACACACACACACACACAAAATCTTCCAGAGTACTCTGTCATTCAATGTGAGTATTATCAACCAAAAAAATAATGCAAAGTTATTCCACAATGGTTTGAAGTAGCTAATATATCCAGTCCTTTAAAGGAATTTGTATTTGACTCATCATTTAAATAGCATATAACTGGAATGAATGCTGTAAAAATCCATTACTAGCTGAAAAAAATTAGCTCAGAAAGTGGATGAAGAAAAAGCAGTCTTCAATAGGTAACAGTATGTTTCTTTTCATCAGTAAGAACCTAGAAGTTAACCTTATAGCATTGCCTACTAAATCAATTAAAACATTTTCTTTAAAGTGTAAGCTTTACTATGGTACATTTTCATACCTATGGAGTTCATTGTCCAGTGACCTTTGCATAGCATTCATTTAGTATCTTTCCAGTAGTTCAAACAAGGACATGCTGCTGTAAACTAAGCTCCCTGAATAACAGCATGATTAATTCTTAGAAAAGGCATGTACAAATAAGGGAATATGTTCCTAGTTTACAGTATTAAAATTTTTTTCACCATATTAGTTATGAAATCTGAGACAAAGTTGATGCATCTCTTATATATATATATATATATATATATATATATATATATGTGTGTGTGTGTGTGGGGGGGGGCATATTTATAAATTTTCCATTATTTACACAGATATTGATTTTGTTTACTTACAATCTAAACAGCAGACTTTAAATCTACCTTTCAGACAAAGATAAAATAAAGTATTATAGCATTGTTCAATAAAATGTTGAATTTGTTGTGACCTTTTCTTTTTTTTCCTGTGTGCATAGACACTGACGGTCAGTTTTGAAAGCAATGTCAGCTGGTTATACTTCCTTATTTGATGCTAGAAAGGTCAGAAAGAAATAGAGTCTATCCAGTGTGCTTGGGTTCTTAACTATATAATGAAACTACATTGTACCATTGCAAAGGCATGGGCTTACACATTACTTTGGATGGTGCTAAGATAATAATCTTATATGCTACTTAAGGCACTAATGTCATTTGTTGCTAGATGTTTAGGTAAAAATTATGCTTCTGCTTTTGTCAATGAACAGCAGAATATTTTTTTTTAATAAATAGCAATGTATTTCGGTTTGCCCCAGTGGATCACCAGTCTGCATATTGATTGGCAGTGGAGTTTTTAGGGCATCGAGTTGCCAGCCCGGCACCCAGCCTTCACTGAAGGCGCACGTGCACACACACACACACACACACACACACACATACACACACACACACACACACACACACACACACACACACACACACTTGCATGCCCGAGCATCTACCTGCATGTCTTTAAAACTCACTTGACTGCAGGGAGGACATGCAGACACTGTACAGAAGGCACTTCAGCTGAGAATCAAACCAGAGAGCCTCTTGCTGTAAGGTGACAATGCTAATCGCTGCACCACCACAACTGACAAGAATATTTTTTAAATAAATAATAAAAATAAAACATTTATATAGCTGGGAGTTGGTATGATAGTTGCAAGGTTTGATTCTTACCTTTGAAAAGGAAATTGGCTTAGCTTAAAATGACCCACAAGGGCAGTTTGCCTAGTACTTACCAGTGAAGAATTTAACTCAGTTATTATCTTCTCTATACATCATTTTTCATTTTATAAAAGAAAAAAAAATAAAACTGCATTCAGCTAATTAACAACTTTGCAAATTTTGAAAAAAAATTTGTTCCTTTAATTAAATTATGCACCATCCATATCAGTCCTTACAGTTAACTGATTTATGATTATAATATACATTATTAAAATTAAAATGATAACTACTGTTCTGAAGTACCATGTGAGAAACATTCATCCTTTCCACTAGAGCCTTTTCAATGTTACTTAGAGGTCTGGAACAGTACCTTTGAATTAATAAAGTGGGGTAGTGATCCCTATTTTCAAACAAAAGAAACACAGTACTTAGGATTATTCCAGATAAAATCACTTTAGCTAGTAGATAAGCTAGTAAAGACTCTCTCTCTGATATCCTCCCTGTGGGAGGAATAAAGACACCATGTTGAAAGGCACACAAACACACACACACACACACACACACACACACACACACACACACACACACACACACACGCGCGCACACCAATTTCTTTACTGCACAAAGTCAGAAAAAATGGAGAAAGCGAGTAAAAACATAGCTCTTGGTTTTCCCTCTTCTCTGAATTTAAAATTATTTACAGCAACCTAGCAATATTCTAGTTACAATGTTTGAGAGTTGCGTAACTGGATGATGACAAGCAATACGTTTTCCATGCTTGGGTCATGGCTCGAAAAATCTATGGAAATGTCTACATATTTAGTAAACACAACAGTCAATCGATCAATTATATGAAATGTCAATCAATTAATCATCTAGTAATAACAATTGCTGACTACAATTTACATCTGTGAAAGCTTTAGAAGTTCGTATATTCTTAAGGTTGATAACAGTGATAAACCAGAAGTTAGCCAAATAGTATTTCTCAATACACACAAATCCAACTCCAAAGAAACGTTAGAAAAGCCATGAACTTTTATTATAACAACAAAGCTTTCGGATACAAATCCTTCATCAGTGTTAGTATATTTCTAAAAAAAATCATATATATATATATATATATATATATATATATATATATATATATATATATTTATATATATATATATCTACACAGATTCACTTCACTTGCTCGAAATACTGAAAGATCGCATTTCAGTATCTCGAGACCAAGTGAGTGAGAATCCACAACATCGAAGCTGCAAAAGACCGCACTATCAAAATATCAAACACTAGCACACTGAAACTCACAGACTGGAGTATTCAGCAATGCCTTTATTACATACAAGAAATGTCCAACTGCACAATACACCTCCTGACTCCAATACACCTCCCGACACCAAGCGACACGTAGTGATATCTTCCACACACAACCCCCTATAATGTGACGCCCTCTGTAGATGCCTGCCAAACACCGTGACAGATACAGCAACATGCACACAAACAGTAGACTCCCCAATGGGTAGTGGTGTCCGTGAATACAGCTGATGGAACATAGACGTCTAATCACATCTTCAGCAGCCTAGCTATTGCAACCAGGAAGTCAGGTGTGCTGCACAAGGCCTTATTAGCCAACACATTCTCAAACTGGCAATGCCTTTTAATGATGTACTGATGTTTAGGTGAAGGGGCAGCTCCACTAGCCATCTGAGCCTGCAATTCCTCAACCCTGTCCTGCTCCCTAGCTAACACACCCATCAGCAGTGCCAAATCAGTGGCCTTGTTCTCAAGCAGGCACTTGATCCTCCGATGCCATGCCTCCACACTATTCTGCCTGCGGGGAAGGAACAAGGTATTGAGCTCATGGATATTCCAGAAAGACACTGGGAACAAGGGTGGAAACCTACAGGATGTGGCTGTCCTAGTGGTGAACTTTCAAACCCTTCCCAGCACATACCAGTCACCAAAGTATATGAGCAGATCCCTACCCTCAACAGGAAATGCCTCTTTCAGCACCTGGAATGCCGGCAACACCTCCTCTTCCAGTAGAAATGCCAGGGCCACAAGGAACTTTACTGCCAATTGGAACCACATATTGGTGTTATGCAGTGGCCCCAAACCCAACTGCTGTACCTTACGCCAGATATTCTGGCCAAAGTGAAAAAGGCACCCTTTGGAGTTGACACCCTCTAGGTTATGCCATATACTCTTTGTGGCCGCAATCTCAAAAGTCTGTCAACACATACTTCAGACACCATTCACATTTATGCTCCGCCAACAGTTCTAGTACACAATGCCACATGAAGTTGTAGGAATTCAAAGAATTTTTACTCATGAGGCAATACAGGAGAGGCACACTTTTATGGAACCTATCATAATTAACAAGCCCATGGATACTATACAGCTGATGGCCTATCAGCCCTTTATAGAAGAACGTGCCATCCATGAGCCAGATCATCGCTGTACTGAGGTCCAGTAGATTTTGTATGGTGGTGAATACCACTACGGTGGTGTCCGTACTGCTATCTGTCATTTTATTAGAGAGGAAGGCACCCGTTTTGGTGGGATAGTCACACACATTGATGTCATCCAACTGGAAGGTGGGGCAGTGCCTGGATTGGCCATCTTTCTGCTTACCCTGCCCATCCTTTGCAGTAGTGCCTTCTGTGTTGGCATGTCTGGTATGATATCCATGGATGTGGATGCCAATGCATCATCCATTATGAGGCATGGCATGTCTCGGGACTTAGTTGCTCTGATTTTGAGCTCTGCACACATGCTGTAATGGTCAATATCTGTGGGGTCACTGGGATGGTTGTGGCTGACAGACGTCTGTAATCGTTCCCCCATGGGGGTGCTCTCTGTGATGGCCCTCCCTTTGCACTTCTGTGATGCCTTCCAATTGCAGCACCAGTATGTTGTTTGCTGATGTATCCATTCTCGGGTCAGGATGTATCCTTCCAGCACTAGGACTGGCTTCCCCTTTTGTGAGGTACTCACTGGGTATATCTCCCCAAGCTGTCCAGGTGCCACGGGTATGCCTTGCGCCATAGTGGTCTTCGGTTTGTAGTTGCTGGTGTGGCTTGCACCATACAGGCTTTAGTAGTTGTAGGATTTACCAGCGGCAGCGTTTTGCAGCAGGTTTACACTCTAACAGCGGCAGCTTTGTAGTGCTCCACTCAGCTGAGTTCATTCGACCATTTAAATTTCGCAGTATTGCAGCTTCGATGTTGTGGATTCTCGCTCACTTGGTCTCGAGATACTGAAATGCAATCTTTCAGTATTTCGAGCAAGTGAAGTTAATATATATATATATATATATATATATATATATATATATATATATATATATATATACATATACAAAATTTAAAAGTCACATGAGCACAGTCAACCTATAAAAACATAAGATTCATTGTCAACGTTAAGTACCAATTAAAAAGAGTTAATAATCTTCAAAAAAACATATAAAATATAAAAATGCATTAAATATATTTTCTTATGTAAGTCATTCTGTTTTTTAACCAAAATTGGTTTTATGCTAACCATATCATTTAATCCTGGCTCTACATCAGCTCTTAGCCTAATTATCCAGACATATTCTCTACTCTACTTTCTAACACATAATTTAAGTCACCACCTCTAATATGCTGCTGTACTGTGTCAATCACCCTAAATATAAAGGTATGCCCAGATCCTTTTCTATTATGTGCTTACTCAGATATTCATTTCAACTTGTCTACTTCTGTCTGATTTGTGCTCTATTATGCACTCTTTTAGTTTTCTACTACTCTTGCCCACATAGAAGGATGAGCATAGTGTACATGTTGCTATATAAACAATATTAGTTGCATTACAAGTAGCTGCACATCTAAATGTATAGCTCTTTCCTATGGTTAGGTGTTTAAATACAGTACTATCTTTTGTAAATATCTATACAACAACTGCAATTCAAGCAAGGGTATGTGCCAGCTTTAAAAGCATGTTGTTGTTTTTTTATGCTCTGAAAATCTTTGTAACATAATTTCATTTTTAAATTCGGAGAGTTTCTATATACAAAACTAGGCTTGTCTTCTAATATTTGCCTTAAAACCCCACATCCCCCAAGTGGAAAAACTTAGGGATCTGACAATGTATAATTTAAGAACTAAAGATGTTAAGAAAATAATTGAAAAGAATTGGAGTTTACTGATGGCTATGCCAGAACTACGGCAAATATTAGAAGACAAGCCTAGTTTTGCAAATAGAAACTCTCAGAATTTAAAAATAAAATTATGCTTCTTCAAAGCAAATTGACATCCCTTATGCATATGGATGGGACAAAACAGGTTTAACAACTGAAATTCATTTATGTAATCCTGGTGAAACAGTTGCTTTATTCAAAGTATTATTCTGCTTGTAAAGGATGATATCTGCAGATTTGTTTGCTCACTGTAATCATTCCACACCAAGCTGTCCAGTTTATCAAACTGCAATAAATTCTATGTTTATCTTATGCATTCAATACGTTAACATCCATTAAGTCACTTCAAGCAAAAAATTAGGTTGAATGAGAATATTCTAACCACATGCATAAGTAAACTGTAAAATATTTGATTTGTGGTAAACCATAATTAAACAGCAAATTGAAGGGTCTAAATTCTGCGACTCCATTGATCTCTACCACCCTTAAATGTGAATCGTCTTGAATTCTCCTCATAGAGTCGAAATCTACATTTTCAGCAAGATATTCTATAGCTGATATTAATATAAGAGTTAAAGAAAATGTTTCTAAAACAGGGGAAACTGTCTTAATTCCATTCTATTTATGCCTTAAACAACCCCCTTTTGATGGTGTATTCAAACATTGGGAAGAAAAAGAGGACTGAAGTCTATATATTACACAGTTTCTACCAGAATTCCATATACGCTTACCTGAAATATTACACACTGAATACTGAACATCTATACACTTTTGCAGATGCAATTGCAGGTTGTATGATAGTAATTTGTAGGTTCTCTTTAAAGTTAGGGAAGGTATTGATGGATCTAATATCCTTAGCTACTTTATTCCCTAAAATTGAAAAGATAATTAGAGTAATATATTGCCCCAATGAAAGAAAGACCTTGCAACCTACCATAACTGACCTTCAGCGGATCTGAGATATCTGGCAGATGGGTACAATCTCACGAAAGATGACTCTTATGTAGATTTCTTGGTTACAGCTGCTGAAAGAAAATTAGAACTGGAGTGTAGCTGATTTCTTGCCAACTGCATTTAGTTTAGATATTTGATCAGAGGTTGCAGTGACCCAGCAGGTAGCACACTTGCTTATGGTGCTAGCAGATCAGAAGGTTGTGGGTTCTATTTCCATTCTAGGTTAATTTTCAGTGCAGATGCTGCAGTGCAGATTAATGTGGCTGCTACCCTTCTGGGTGTGTTGGTGGTAGCTCAGTTGGATGTAAACATTTCCATAGCACTTACTGAAAAAAAAGGGAATGGAAAGTTCCTCAGTGTTCTGCCTAAATTTCCCCTAGTCAATATGAATACTTTGGGTAACCCAGTGAATAAAGATTATATTCATGGAGAAACAGTAAGAGGAAATGTAGTTGTTTTGATATAAATGTTTTCCAACTTGTTTAAAGCACCTGTTGACAAACAAGTTCAATTATTCTGGCAAAGAAGAGTCGGAAGAAAAATATGGGCATTTGCACATTTACACATTTCCATCTTCAACTTGGTAGTAAAAAACTTTGTTCCTAGAGAGGCAGCCAACAGTTTTACATTTCTTAATTGTATTCATAAATATGAAGTTCTGTCGATAAGGACTTACCTAACAGGACTCCTTAGTACTTAATATTACCTACATACTGTATGTTTTACCCTTGATTACGGAAACTTTTGGGTTAAGACAGTATGTAGTTAAGTATCAGCTGGTATTATTATATTAGTGTTAGTATTAGTATTAATATATTAATATTAGTGTGCTAATTTCCTTTTATTAGCATTTAAAAGTAGATAACAATCAAGATCTGGGATTCAAGCACTAAAAGACTCATTTGCAGTAAGCTCCTAGCAACTTTGTACGACATACTTCTACAAAAAAGTATAGTATCATTTGCATTTTATACAATTAGTGAGTCTCCACAGTGACTGGCTATTTTTTTTTAACATAAATATAATGCAGAAGAGGCCGTAGAATGGATCCTTGAAGGACATAATCAGTGAAGAACTAAGTTTTCCACTTGATTTGATAATATTTACCTTTCTTGTAATGGAAATGCTAGTGTATTCAAATTTTGCGTACACTGATTTTGGCTACTCTTTCTAAGAAATATGCATATCTAATGAAGGCTTTATGAAAATGCAGAAAAAGGAATAGCTACATCTCCTTTATGAAAATTGTCTCCAGTAAACTTAATACCTGTAAGTAATGCTGTATTAACTGAAAAAAAAAACTTTTCTGAAGCCGTGATATGTATGGTTTGGAATGGTAAAAGAATTTATGAACTCAGTTTTTGTTGACCCATCTTCTCAATGAACTTCTGTGCATGTATCTAGAATAGCTATTAGTCAGAAGCTGTTAATTTTGTGAATAATGCAAAATGTGCTTTCTTCCATACTGAATCATGAGCACTTTCCTAAATGCCTCAACTGATCAAATATAAGGCAAAGGCTTGAACAGATGGTTTAATAGACATGGGAGGGATGGTGTCACTGCTGTGGGATCTAGTGTTTTAATGTCAGCAGTTTTCTAAGATAGTAAAGACTGACTAATCTAAGATTAAAGATAATGTCATTATTTGATTTTGTTGGTAAGCAGAAAATAAGAGGGATTGCTTGGGGTCAGGTATGGCATTCTCAAAAATGTATCTAAGACCACTTTATAATTAGAGTTATTAATTTATTTATTTAGTTATTGACATTTCTTTACCAGGAAAGTAGAACTGGATAATTTTATCTATTTTCAGTGTAGGCCTGGACAGAAATACTCCACAAATAAAAGGGCAGAAAATATATCTATACCCACAGGAACATTGACAGCATATTACAATATATGGTAAACACACATTAATACACATATGACATGTAGAATAATACACATATACTGTCATTAAAACAAGTTAAAATCAATGTCATATAGCACTGAAACATTGGCATTTTATAAGTGTGACAGTCTATTAAACAAAGCAAGAAAAATACAACATGATGTAGAACTGAAACGTGTTGGCATGTTATAAGTGTGATAGTTTATTAAATAAAATGAGAACTACAATATCATGTAGCACTGAAATGTGCTGACATGTTATAATTATTATTCACTCATAAAGCAAATGTCAGAGTGGTAAATTCAAACACTGGATAAGAAAGAAGAGAGAAAGAAAACAGAGAGTGAGAAAAGGAGGGGAGGAAAAGAGGGGAGAGTGATATAAGGAAGGGATTAAGAGAGGGGAGAGAGAGAAAAGCAGGGCAGAGTGGGAAAAGGAGGGGAGGAAGAGAGGGGAGAGTGGGAAAAGGAGGAGAGGAAGTTGATGTAGATTGCTTTTTTGGGCAAAGGAAAAGACACATTTTCTCCTAAAAGTTTTAAGTGTAGCTGTATATATATTTTTTACTATTTGTGAGGAAGTCACTTATTTACCCTCAGTTGCAAGCAACTCCTCTTATTTCCCTGGTCCTCCTCACCTAGTATGACTTCCTAGATTGAGCCACTTTGATATAGTTAGAAGAGAAAATGGGATTGCAGTAACAGAAGTTGGACCACCCTGACCTCCATATGTGGTACTACCGCCTTGATGGGTCCATCTTCAGCAATGTGGATGAAGAAGGAGATCTGCAACTGTGAGAACTAGAAAGGAACCAGATTGTAGTGTTATATAAGGTGTTCATGACATAATTCCTAATCTGTATGACATCACACAGGGGAATGGAAAAGCACTGTTGGCAATGTGCCCCCCCCCCCCCCGGCCTATATATGTCTGTACTGTGTCTGGATGGTGCTGGTATACACCACTGCAGTTCCCCTGCTTTGGCCACATGCCTCCAGTATTCTGCCACACATACTCTTGAGGATGGATGAGCAAATTAAGCATTATATTTCTCTCCCCTTAAACCAGCTCTGGCAGGTGCCCCAGTCAGTAGTCAAACTCTTATCATCTGAGTCAAAGTTAGAACTTTATCCTTCTATGCCAAAAGAGCTAAATCTGCTCTTTTGGTCTTTAATAATTGATTTGCCATGGTTTCTAAGTTACCTGCACTGTTTGAAGAATGGCATTGCCGTGACCTCGTCCAAGCCCTTCCTGTACACATCATAAGTTACTTAAGTGCATCCAGTACCACAAACATGTTTATCTCTGAAAGCTTTCATGGGAACCACAGTGTCCAGAATATTGACAATGGTGCTTACAAAGCAATTTGTAATATGAGTTATAATGGACAATATGTATGGGATCCTCCAGTTTATGTCTAGTATGAGTTGCTTCAACTTATTTTAATAATGTCTTTCAGACATCTGAGTTGTAGTTTGACGCTCTTTTACTTGGAGGCCTAAATACAAATGTCTCAGGATGGTCACTTATCATATCTGGTAAAATTCCACTTGTAGTAGTGTTCCTCGGAAGCTAGCATTCAATCACTGATAGTTTCTTTACGTGTTTTTTTTAAATATGCAAATGTATGTACGTATTGGAATCTGGGGAGTCGCAGTTATTTCTTAAGATTATCTTTATAATTATAAGACTTTCTATATTAAAGTCTATGACACAGAGGACATCAGTTTTCATATTTACAATGACCTAAGTGAATATGCCTTCCCCATATTATATATATATATATATATATATATATATATATATATATATGTGTGTGTGTGTGTGTGTGTGTGTGTGTGTGTGTGTGTGTGTGTGTGTGTGTGTGTGTGTGTGTGTGTGTGTGTGTGTGTGTGTGTGTGTGTGTGTGTGTGTGTGTATATATATATATATATATATATATATATATATATATATATATATATATATATATGTGTGTGTGTGTGTGTATGTATGTACTCATTTATTTCATTTTGGAATGTAAATTCCTGCCAGGTCCAATGACTTGTAAAAATCCAAAAGAAGGCTAACTATAATATTCGCCTGATTTGTTTTGTCTAAATACAGTACTGCTACTGTCTCAGGAGGTCAATTATGCTTCCTCCTACTGATACTGACACCCATCCAGTCTCTCTGGGTGGCCCATCTTCTATAAGTATCTTGAAATATGTACTAAATAGTTATGAATATAGTATTATAACCTGTTTTCTATTTCTCTCAATCTCTCAATCTCATTCTGCAAAAAAAAAATAGTTGTTAAGCTTCTTTTTACTTGTATTATTCCATGCATTTTAAATACATTGTTTTTACTTAATTCTTTATTAGAACTATCATCATTGTATATAGTAATTGCTACAACTTCTGTAATTCTTAATCTCATGTTGTCCTTTATTTATGGGTTTTTTTTATCTTTGTTCTGTTAACTACTTGCTTTGGAGCTTGTCTCCCCAGGTCTCCACTGAAAATGGGCAAGCTGGCCCAGTTGGACACTACCTGATTAACAAATGTAAATAAATAAATAAATAAAAATAAATAAATCTGGATATACAGGTATAAAAGTAAAACCTATTGCACACCTTTAGTACAAGTACTGCAGGAGTTTAGATGAATGATTTTTTTTGTCCCTCTGGTTTATATCATAGATTGTCATTTGCTGTCGGGTACAGGATTGAAGTATTAACTTTGAAAGTTGTGTATCTTGGGCTGTATGTACATATGGCAAACTGAGTATTTTTCAAAGGTATATGTTCAAGGATTGCCTGACCAGATTAAAAGGAGGTGGTCCATTAAGAATGTAAACAATTATTTATTTCTTCTAATTTTAGACCTTTTGGGGGGGGGGTAGAATAGGTTACAACAGTGCAGTGGAGAATTGTTAATTAATGGATTCATAGAGTGTATGGACAGCTGGAGACCTAACGGCTATATGGACCCGATGTAATTTAGTAAATTTATCTTTCATAATTATATTTAGTGCTGCAGTTATGTGGTAGCTGCAGTAGCTATGAAGAAATGTACCATATGAATGCTAGTATGATGACAAATGCAGTTTTAAATATTACTTTTCCATTATGATGAGTTAAAATTGTATGCAGACAACAGTGTGACTGTAGGTCTGTCTGCTAGCAGTCCGGAAGCAAGTTGAACTAAAGTACTATTCGATTTTCTTTGGATGTGTAATAACAAATACAAGAACTGCAAATAGAAGGCATTGCAAAACAAATGTCTATCAGCTTGTATGGAGTGAATTACAGAAATAAGAGGCTTTATACATATGGATTTGTGACATATTACATAATTAGTACAGCACATTGTATAAGGTAAGAGTCAACGTTTGCTACAATGTATTATTTTAGCTTACCGTATATAGCTGCTACAATACTTTTCAATCGTTATTTGCTGTAAGTACAGAGGAAACTGGTGAAGATAGCAGAGTATATGATTATATGTGTTATTCTGATCACACTTTTGGATAGTAAAACAGTTTTAAATGATGATACATACTGTTTGGAAAAAATAAGTAACTAGTAACTAGCTAGACCCATAAAAGAAGTGTACACAATAGGTGATTACTTTTACACTGCTCTGTGATTGCAACAGGGCTTTCCAAGAGATACTGCATTACCATCTGTTAAACAGAGCAGAATTGTGAAGTAGACTGCTGTACAAAGCTAAGCCCCATTTTAAGTGCAGCTGATGTGTAAATCATGGATTGTGCAGAGTAGGAGGGAACAAAGCCAGATCATGGTCAAATAGGGCCCTAGGTAGGGTAATAGATCAGAGCCCCTCAGAGCAGCACCACCTGCAGGAACCACCTACCTCGCACCACCCCCCACCCCGCAGCAGCCCCATCCCTAGCCATTCTAGTGCTCCATTACTAGGCTGGTTCTCCTCAATTACCATAAACACTGTTCAAATCTGTCAGTGTGCATACTGTTTTCTTATTTACTTCTGCAAGGATTACAGACATTGAAATAAAATATCACAGACCCTGATAGCCATTTGCAAAACAAGCAATAAAGTCTCGCAATGAAAACACTTAGCATGAGCAGTAAATTTCTCTGTCCTTGTAACTCACATTCATTAAAATGGCATTAAAACACACATTCAAAGAAAATGCATCTGACTAGTAGAGGACTAAGTTTACCTTTGGGCTGTTTTCAAACCATAGGCTCCTTGCACACATTTTTAGGGTCATGCATACATGCATGTATTATTTGATTCACCTTCCTGATTGTATTAAATTATATTCCTTGTATAATAACAAAAAATAACTAAGCAGGATACACCACGAGAGCACGTTACTTCAAGACAAACCTCCTTTATTCCAAATAGTAAAATACACAAGGATGAGCGCTTTCGCGTGCTTCTTGCATGCTTCTTCAGATCTAAATACACTGAGTACCCTCTTTCCTTTTATACCAACCATTGCTTCCAATTAAACTTGAACAATTAAACAATTAAATAATTAAGTAATTAGTTAACTAATCAGAGAATCTGGGTTGCAATAAGATTTTAAAAAAATGTGAATATGGATCTACCTGATGTGAATTCGACATGTTTATAAATTATTTGTTATAGTTAGAATATATGAACCTGTTTTCAAACTGATGGAATTTTGAAGATTGTATATGTGAGATTCTTCTGTTGACCTTTTGATCATGAAGTGTTTAATAGTTTAATCATTGGGCCACATCTAATATAAACTTGGGCCAATATCTAGAATGATATCTGAACAATATGCTTAGAGTTTTTTGACCAAAGGATTGATTAATTCATGAAATATTATAAATTAGCACTTTTTGATGAATATATGCTTCTTATACACATTTTTCATGTTGACCTTATTTTATTATTGGAAAAACATGAAAAAGATACATTTTATCGGTCAGAATTTATAGCAAAACCTTTGCCACATCAAATATATGACAGGTATAATATTTGACATAAGCATAGTTGCACTATTGATTTTTTAAAGATTTTTTAAAGAATTTTTTATATTAAATTCTATTTATTATATTTTTTGGTCATACTTGTTATATATCTTTCATCATCATCAATATTGAATATTTAATATTATTTATTGGTTTTATAAGATATATATATATCAATTATATAAAAATTAAATATGATATGAGAAATATATGCTTCACATTTTAACTTACACATTACAGACTAGAAATATAAAGCACTTCAGTACTAAAATTACTTTGATTTATTTATGATTGAATTTTATAATAGACACAGGTATTTTTAAATTATACAGATGAGTTTGAACATAATAGTGTACTCTGACACTTAGCACATGCTAGGAAAAACCTGAATAACGTCTATGATTTTCATGCCTCAAAACTTTAAGTCTCAGATGTGTAATTCACACAACATCGAGTAAATATAGGACATATTTTAATAATGGCATGATGAAACTTGTCAGTGAACATGCCAGCAAGCTAAGATACATATACTGTAGATTTTATTAAGGTTCTGACATAAGATAGGTAGTACAATTTTGACTTTGCAATAGATTTCCGGACACGAAGTCAGAAACTAGTCATGTAGAGATTTAGTTGCATTCTTAGTCTTGCTTCATTAATTTAGTTATTTATTCACTTATTCCTTTATATATATTTAGTGAGGAAATTTTTAATTGATGTATATTGCATATGGAATGCATTTGATATATGCATAACTAGCGTTATTAACAGGGTATAAGAAATTATTTTAATAGGTTAAAGTAACATGCAACTTTAATGCTTTGCTACTAAGGAACATATATATCATTTTTATAAATAATTTTCATCAATGGTTTATCAATGTCTCTAGTAATGTTTTTATAATATGTTTTTACAATATGCATGCTTCTCAGAAAACACCATCTGATTATTTTCTGCCGAGGTACTATTATTTTAAAAAAAGTGAATGTACAAGCCACTTTGAGTATCTGTGGAAGAAGTCAAATGTATAGCATGGATCTTCCTAAGTAGTCAAAACTTTTTTCTCTGATTAGTTAACTAATTACTTAATTATTTAATTGTTTAATTGTTTAAGTTTAATTGGAAGCAATGGTTGGTATAAAAGGAAAGAGGATACTCAGTGTATTTAGATCTGAAGAAGCGTGCAAGAAGCACGCGAAAGCGCTCATCCTTGTGTATTTTACTATTTGGAATAAAGGAGGTTTGTCTTGAAGTAACGTGCTCTCGTGGTGTATCCTGCTTAGTTATTTTTTGTTACTTTGGTGCTGTTGTTGCTACAGGATACTTCAGAAGGTATAGCGGCAATTTGTTTTCCATTTTATATCGCCAATTTTTGTTGCTACTACCTCCACGCTATGGAGAACACAACTGTTGAACTGGATTATAACCCGACCAACAGATTGGGTCCATTGGGTATTGATGCATTTTTACCAACAAAAGGTAATCCGCTATTGAACCTAGACTTTCCAGAAATTACTGACAATATGTATATGAGGAATGAACCTGACAATAATATGAGTGACTTTTATTCATTATTGAGAGATCTAGAAAATAACCTATACAAGATTCAAAGACTGTCATGGCAGAGAAAACATTTACAAGCGTGTCTTAATTTTAAAGTAGTCCCGAGGGGCATGCGCGTGCTGTGCATGCCTACTTACGGGCAACAATATCCAGATCTCTTGAAAAAATGGCAAGACCTAAATCTAGAGTTGAGCAATAAATATATACACTTGCTGTTAGAATATTTTGAACCATTAGAGACTGCTATTCAGAAAGACATTGATGCAGCCTATTTAGCGATCACTGAGAGGTTTAACTCTGACACGTTTAACAGGAAGCTCAATGATATATCGACACAAATTAAGTTATATGGCGAGAAACTGAGAGGCATAAAACAAAAGAAATTGACTAGAGACGTGCATGATTTTAAAGTGGGGAATATATTTGTTTGGCCGAGAACAGCAGATAACAATGTTACACAGACTGAACGCAACTATCGCTCGCAACAAAGGAAACCGGAAGTCGGAGAAGCAAGTATGTCAGTTTCGGCGCCCACAACTACAATCATGAACACTACAGGAGAATTGATTCACACTAGAAGGGATGTTTTGACTGGCAACATTGACGAATTGACACCGCCACCCAACCAGTTAGCGCTACATCCAATAGATGATTCTATTAGAATAGGGACTATCAGGAAACACATTGCGGCACCCATCAGGAGTATGGATGCCCCTTTTCCCATCAGGGTGAACACGTTAACCAGAGGAAGATCGGTGAGTCGAGGTCCGAGGAAACGGAAATTTTCAACAGACAGGTACGAGAAACAACAGAAAAGGAACTGGAACTGACTTTATTGGTATTTAATCTTTCTAAATATAACCTGTCTGTATCTGATCTTTCACTTTTGAATAGAGGATTGAATTATGTGCCCTCACAATATAGTAGATTGTCTGAAACTTTAACTGACCTAAGACTGTTTGCTAGAAAAATAGCTTTGAGAATGTTTTTTAAGAACCAAGTCAACCATGTGAGAAGTGTTGATACTGGTTTCAAGTGCAAAAGCACCTTCTCCCCGATATTGCCGCCTAATGTAGAATGTTTTGTGAAAACATGCGAAAAAGATATATATAACTTGTATGCCAACAAGCACGTTAAAAATAGATTTTTTAATTTAAAAAAAGCCGAATATGATTCTTTGATGAACTTGAAGAATAATGATGACATTTTAATAATCAATGCTGACAAAGGGGGAGGAGTGGTGCTTCTGGATAGAATAGAATACATAAAAACAATAGAAGCTACTTTGCTTCAGAATGACACCTATAAAGAATTGACATTTGATGGGGTCATGAGAATTATTAAGAATGTAAGAGAAGAATTATATGACATCCTGATGTGTCGACAAGTCAGCAGAGAAATGTTTGATTTTCTTCATATAGAAGAACCACTCGTACCAGTGCTAAAGGGCTTGCCGAAAATACACAAACAAGTTGAACCGATACCTATGAGACCAATAGTGTCGGGCAGACAGTGGGTGACATACAACATCTCAATATTTCTAGAGAAAATGTTGAGGCCACTAGTGAATAAAATCCACACTATTCTCAGAGACACACAACACTTGTTGAAAGACTTAGAATCCTTTGACCTCTTAGAAAAGAGGAATGGGAAACTGCTCTTAGTCACATTAGATGTTCGTGATTTATTCACATGCATTCCCAATGAATATGGCACACAGGCTGTGAGGGAGATAATGGTTGCACAGAGCGAGTTCTCAAGAGATAGGCAGATTTTAATTAGTCAACTGTTGGAGTTGGTGTTGCATTGTAACGTATTTATGTTTCACAATAAGTACTATCTGCAGACATGGGGTGTCACTATGGGCACCCCATGCGCAAACTCCTATGCTAATTTAGTATTATACTGCTGGGAGCAAAAACACGTTTTTAACAGTCCATGGATGGATAAGATACGTATGTACAGGAGATTCGTTGATGATGTGATACTGGCATGGGATGGCACCATTGATGAGCTGAGGAGCTTTATAGATTATCTGGAGAAAACGACTACATTTTTGAAGTTTACATATGAAAACTCCTACAGTGAGATCAATTTCTTAGATTTAACTTTATATTATGATATAGATGATAAACTATCATTCAAGTTGTTTCGAAAGACATGCTGGAGGAATACAATTTTAGAATATAGCAGCATGCATCCCAGATTCATGTTCTCTGGAATAATGAAGGGACAGTTTTCGAGGTTATCCAGGATATGTAAGGATCCGGTTACACTAAGAGTAGAGGCAGACAAGATGGAAAGGCTATTCATGGCCAGGGGATACAATAGTAAGTTAGTTAAAGAAATAAGACATCATATTATACCATATGAGACCAGGCTTGAGGAGACATATAATAGTCGTTGGGAGAAATTTGATGGAAAGAGGAGATCAAGAGATGAACACATAGTAACACACAATACACAGAACAATAAGATTACTTTCATTTTGAAATATACAAATGATATCAATGAAATTAGGAAGATTATAAACAGACACTGGAATATTCTTACTATTACAGATGACATTAGGGCAATAGTAGGTGATACACCGTATTTTGTCTATCGGACCTGTGACAACTTGAAGACAATCTTTTCTCATAAATTACACAAGAATCTTCATGTTAAGGAAGACATAACTGGTATACCAGGGACATATCCATGTAAAAAGTGCAGCACGTGCCAATACATCACCACTACACAAGAATATCGACATCCACATGGACATTTTGAATTTTCACCAAGGGTATATACGAATTGTAACACTAAGAACTTGATATACATGGCTAACTGCGTCCTCTGTCAAGCCTTCTATATTGGTCTCACAAAGAGGAGGCTGAGAGAGTGCATCTATAACCACATCTATGACATCCGCAAATGTAATGAATTAAATGCACTGGCCAAACATATAATTTTAAATCCGACACATCATTTTAAATTTAGAGTCTTACAAACCCTAGACATCAGCCCTAGGATGGCTGACAATAATAATGCTCTAGCGAAACTAGAGATGGAGTGGATTTTTAGGTCAGGGGCACACAGAGAACCAGGTATCAACAACTATGTCACAGTCAAACCTTTTTTGTTATAATTAAGTCAGTTGTGTACCACCTCTTATATCATTATACATATTTTTCTTTCAGTACACTTGCTCATAATGTTTACAAAAATGTATACATGTGGAGAACTAGACAATGCAGGTAGTGTCTGGGTTGCAATAAGGTTTTAAAAAAATGTGAATATGGATCTACCTGATGTGAATTCGACATGTTTATAAATTATTTGTTATAGTTAGAATATATGAACCTGTTTTCAAACTGATGGAATTTTGAAGATTGTATATGTGAGATTCTTCTGTTGACCTTTTGATCATGAAGTGTTTAATAGTTTAATCATTGGGCCACATCTAATATAAACTTGGGCCAATATCTAGAATGATATCTGAACAATATGCTTAGAGTTTTTTGACCAAAGGATTGATTAATTCATGAAATATTATAAATTAGCACTTTTTGATGAATATATGCTTCTTATACACATTTTTCATGTTGACCTTATTTTATTATTGGAAAAACATGAAAAAGATACATTTTATCGGTCAGAATTTATAGCAAAACCTTTGCCACATCAAATATATGACAGGTATAATATTTGACATAAGCATAGTTGCACTATTGATTTTTTAAAGATTTTTTAAAGAATTTTTTATATTAAATTCTATTTATTATATTTTTTGGTCATACTTGTTATATATCTTTCATCATCATCAATATTGAATATTTAATATTATTTATTGGTTTTATAAGATATATATATATCAATTATATAAAAATTAAATATGATATGAGAAATATATGCTTCACATTTTAACCTACACATTACAGACTAGAAATATAAAGCACTTCAGTACTAAAATTACTTTGATTTATTTATGATTGAATTTTATAATAGACACAGGTATTTTTAAATTATACAGATGAGTTTGAACATAATAGTGTACTCTGACACTTAGCACATGCTAGGAAAAACCTGAATAACGTCTATGATTTTCATGCCTCAAAACCTTAAGTCTCAGATGTGTAATTCACACAACATCGAGTAAATATAGGACATATTTTAATAATGGCATGATGAAACTTGTCAGTGAACATGCCAGCAAGCTAAGATACATATACTGTAGATTTTATTAAGGTTCTGACATAAGATAGGTAGTACAATTTTGACTTCACAATAGATTTCCGGACACAAAGTCAGAAACTAGTCATGTAGAGATTTAGTTGCATTCTTAGTCTTGCTTCATTAATTTAGTTATTTATTCACTTATTCCTTTATATATATTTAGTGAGGAAATTTTTAATTGATGTATATTGCATATGGAATGCATTTGATATATGCATAACTAGCGTTATTAACAGGGTATAAGAAATTATTTTCATAGGTTAAAGTAACATGCAACTTTAATGCTTTGCTACTAAGGAACATATATATCATTTTTATAAATAATTTTCATCAATGGTTTATCAATGTCTCTAGTAATGTTTTTATAATATGTTTTTACAATATGCATGCTTCTCAGAAAACACCATCTGATTATTTTCTGCCGAGGTACTATTATTTTAAAAAAAGTGAATGTACAAGCCACTTTGAGTATCTGTGGAAGAAGTCAAATGTATAGCATGGATCTTCCTAAGTAGTCAAAAATTTTTTCTCTGATTAGTTAACTAATTACTTAATTATTTAATTGTTTAATTGTTCAAGTTTAATTGGAAGCAATGGTTGGTATAAAAGGAAAGAGGATACTCAGTGTATTTAGATCTGAAGAAGCGTGCAAGAAGCACGCGAAAGCGCTCATCCTTGTGTATTTTACTATTTGGAATAAAGGAGGTTTGTCTTGAAGTAACGTGCTCTCGTGGTGTATCCTGCTTAGTTATTTTTTGTTACTTTGGTGCTGTTGTTGCTACAGGATACTTCAGGAGGTATAGCGGCAATTTGTTTTCCATTCCTTGTATAATATGACACCACTTGTTAGAGTGTTTTTTTTTAATTTGTAGTTTTGAACATTCTTCCAGTAAGAAATGAAACAAAATCTATGAACCAATAATGACAAAGCTACCCATTTCAGAAAAGTTCAGCCACAAAAGGCCACTCAGACTTCTGTCATTACAATCCACTGATATCAGTCAATAAGCACAATCTCTGCAGAAGTAAAAGTCATCCAAATAATTCCACATCAAATATATCTGTAACTAATGAAGAGGTTGCTACAGGCAAACAACTTTACATTTCAGTGTTTCATCTACAAATTCAGTGCCTGCTGCCCTCGAAGAATTAATTGCCTATGTTACATTAAAAAAAAATTGCTAAACTGGTAATATTGCAATAGGGATTGGCTGACAAACTAACATGTTCATAGTTACTAGACATCTCATACAAAGGAGGACATATTTAGGAGTGTAGAACCCCTATCACCCTTAAAATGTACCAAATAATCAGTAAACCAAAGTGCAATATCAGCACTCCGTCTACATTGTGTGGGAGTAGAATCCATAGCCTTCTGCACCAAAGGCAATTAATTAAGCTACTAACACTGCTCTCAAATTCTACAGCACAAATAGTGACTGCCATTTGCTAAACAAATGTTAGTTGCATCATTGAAAACAAACTTAGCATGAGCAACAGTAAACTTCTCTTTCTTTGAAACACACAATTCCATGAAAATGAACTGAAACTCATACTCCCTTGAAAATGCACTGAAACTCATAATTCCTTGAAAATCTACTGAAACAAACTCAATTCCTTCAGCAGTCTGATAGTTGATGTAAAGGATTAAGGCTCTTTTCTCCACTGAAGCTCACAATTCCTTCAGCAGTCTGGTAGTTGGTATAGGATTCCGGCTCTTGTCACCTGTAACCAAGTTACAAAGTCAAACCTGATCAAGTTAATTGAGTAACCTGCCCTCCCCCGTAAATAGGGCATCTGGACAAAGTCTGAAATAATAGGGATACTATGGCCCAAAACAGAGATAGATTTTAAATATTGCTCTTTTAACTTAGAAAGTTGCTAGAATAATAGGATTTCTGTTTGCATGCATTTTCTGGAAGATATGAAAGTCTGAAACTCATATATATATATATATATATATATATATGTGTGTGTGTGTGTGTGTGTGTGTGTGTGTGTGTGTGTGTGTGTGTGTGTTATTATTTAGTGACTTCAATCCTCCGTGATTTGCCAGAAAACCACAAATTGTATGATTAATCAACCAAAACTATGAGGCTAAATCTGGGCGGTTGAGAAGTATGTTAAAACACACACACACACACACACACACACACACACACACACACACCTACCTTCTCTCTGCTCTTACACAGCAACACACACATGCACACACACCTACCCTCTCTCTGAGCGGAGTGACTAGTTTTGATTCTGCGCATGACTGAGGAATGTGTTTACATCTGTGTTGGTGTGCACGCATGCATGGTCTTCCTTAAAGAAGAAGATGCTCCCACCATGGATGTAAACACATTCCATACTCATAAGCGGATTTTTTATTTTTATTTATTTATTTATTTTTTAATTCTTAATCATTGAAGCTTCCTGGCTAGAGTCCCACCCCACCCAGCCACAAGGCCCTAGGTGACTGCCTATGCTTCCTAGTGCTCGATCTGGCTCTGAAAGGGAATAAATAGTTGGAAACAAGGCCAGCCCCTATGATAAACAAGGTTCTCATTCATGCCACTCTCACGGAATGTGGCAATCAGTTCAAGTTGCTGACTAAGCAAACTATAGTCATCTAGGCCCTATTTTCTCCCTCACAGGTGGGTCTTATTAGGTTTAAAGTGGGATATCAATGTTCCTCAGCTGCTTAACATTTTATATATAACTCAACATTACTGAGTCTGTATGTTCAAAACAGCAATGTATTAGAGCTGTACTTAAGCAATGTACCAGTACTTGTTTAGGCAATACAAGTTCAAGGCAGCGGGGGGGTTGTATATACCAGTAAGAGAGTTAAACTTAGGAGTGCGTTACACCTTGTATCAATAACTCAATCTACTAGTCAGAAGCAAGTGAGACACTGGAAAATCTTGCACCCATCAATTCAGGCCTGTATTGCATGAAGTTTTGCATCTCTAAACACTGAACTTACTTGTTAAGCCGCGGTGGTGCAGCGGTTAGTTTTGTCACCTCACAGCAAGAGGTTCTCAAGTTCGATTGCCGGCTGGAGCGCCTTCTGTGTGGAATCTGCATGTCCTCTCCATGGTCAAGTGACGTTTAAAGACATGCAGGTAGGTGCGTGTGTGAATGGGTGTGCCTTCTTTGAAAGTTGGGCGTCGGGCTGGCAACTCGGCACTATAAAAATCCACTGCCAGTCATTAGTGGACCGGAGTTCCGCTGTGGCAACCCCTAACTGGGAAAAACCGAAAGACATTACTAAACACTGAACTTACTTAATGTAGTAATTTGCAACTTTACAACTGAAATAATATCATCAGCAGATGTTTTCTTTGTTTCAGCTTGCAACAGTCACTTTCATCAGTTTACATGATAGGTAACCAATTAACAAGGCTGTTATAGGTAGCTTTCTTCCAGATTTTCTCTTCTTAACACACAGAAACACAGACACAGACATACATACATAAACACACACACACACACACACACACACACACACACACACACACACACACACACACACACACACACACAAAACACTATCCCAAGTACTGATGAGTAGTGATGCTAAGGCGTATATTTCTGTTACATGCAATTACTAAGAGTACTACTTCAGCATCACTTAATTGTCTCATTGTGGTGGACAATGTAAAGTAGACATGCATAGAACGGTAGAAAACAGAAGTAGAACAGTTTTTCAGAAGAGAATGTATTTAGGGAGGATGTGTTTTTAGTTATCTGTAAACAAAGTTGTGATACACCTTATACTGTTGTGCTCCTGTCCTATCTGTGTCATGTTTAGCAGGATATTTTTACTGAAGACCGTTATCAACACTTATGGAACTGGTGAAGACTTAGTAAGCAAATGAAACAGAAAGGCAAATGAGCATTAGCTAGGAAAATAGGACCATGTCTAGAGTACATAAACCTTCCATAACAGCAAACAGCTCATTTCTATTCTTCCACCCTGCATTATCTGAAGGTAACTTGCTGTCGAATTCTGGAAACAGACCTATTGCTTCAGCTTATAGATGCCCTGTGCTAATTTATGCTCATTGTGTTCATTTTCAGGTGCACTCACAATGAAAGTGAACTCTTTTAAACTAACAAAGTATAAACACCATAATGAGGTTTCCCACTTTAAACGTCATTTTTCTCCTAGATAATTATTTTCTGCTTAAACTGCTGTCCTAGACCTGGCTATAATTATTGAGTATACAACTATTAAATGTAAATGTCATCAAAAATGGGATATTTATCTCAGTGAAATAGTAGCTGCCTTCCACTCTTGTAGGGCAAGACTTGCTAGAAAGGTTTATTGGAAATATGCCATTTCACTGATGGATATTTTCCCTGTATACATTGGCTGACTACTTTTTATATCTGTTAAATACATAAGAGATGTTCAGCAGCAAACACTCAGCATTTTCCACACTGACTACCTCCAGTGGGCCTACAGGACCTTCACAGGGTACCCTAGTACCTCTGCTCTTCAAATTTTCCTTTAAGGAAGCTCTACTCTTAGTATAACCAGACTACTCACTGTATTATAAGCCTAGCACTTGTTCTCAATACCTCTCTACTAAGTAAGCACTCTCGTACTAAGTAAAGCACTAGACCTACTTACCACCCCTGTGAATATCCACTTCCCTTAAAGGTATACCACTCCCTTATACTGTTCTAGCATGTCGAGTGGTAGATTACTGGCATCGTCTCCAGTTCAGCTGGTCAATCTGGGTATCTTGAGACAATGCTACAATTGTCTCATGTACACAGACAACCCTCTCCTCCTCCCAACAAACACAATTACATGTGAGAGATGCAACTATATAGCCAAACTGGAGGCTGAACTCTCTCAACTCAGGGCTGGCATGACCAGACAGGAGGAGATGGCAACCACACACACAACAATCCCAGTCCCACATAGACCTACCACAACTGCAAACCAAACACATAAAAACACAAAGACATAAAAAAAACTTACCAAAACAACAGAGGCTCCCAAAGCAGACATCCAAAAATCCACCACCTCAAAACAAAACACATGCAACACATAGTTCAATAAATCAGTGTGTCGACCAATCGCTGCCCTTAAGGCCAAACACCTTGCCTGATACACTAGTAATAGGTGACTCCATAGTCAGACACACTGATGTCCCACTGATCAGGCTGAACAAGGAGAAGGTGACTGTGAGCTGTCTATCGGGAGCTAGGATCCGCCACATAACACGCACTCAGGTCACTCCAAAGCAAGTACAAATATGACTCCGTCATTGTCCATGCTGGTGTGAATGACCTGAGATGTACCTCCCTGGACTACATGAAAAGAGACATAGAGGAGCTCTCCGATTATGTAGCCCAGGCTGGTATGACCCTGACTCTGAGCAGCATCTTGCCCTCACCAAGAATGATACCACAATACAAAGACAAGATGATCAGTTTTAACAATTGGCTCAAGTACTGGTGTCATTCTAAGGGGATCCAATGTCTGTCTGCCTGGGATGATATGTTGGACAAGCCACGCTGCTTCGCAAGGGATGGCTTACACCTGTCACCACTGGGCTTCCGGATATTGGCTAAGGCTCTTGCCACCCCCATAGTGCCTTTTTTAGGCAAGGCTCAAAAGACAAACCCACCTCCTTATAAAACAAAAATGGAAAAAAACTAAGGGTAATGCTGCTCAACGCCAGAAGTCTAAATCCCAAGATGCAGGCACTTGATGCACTCCTCAGCATGGAGAACATCGACGTCTGTGCAGTAACTGAAACCTGGTTCAAGGCTCCTGAGAGCACCCCAGTGCTACCAGGCTATACCTCGTATCATGCTTTTCGGCCCCAAAACCCGGGCCGAACCACAAAGGGAGGGGGGGGTGTCCATATTCATAAAGGACACCCACACCTCCAGGTTAGTAGCAACACATGAAGCATCAGAGGGGTGGCAAAGGGACAAATGATACGACTATCTAGGATAATCAGTGATGACACTCTTTTTAGAGAGGAAATATACAAACTTGTGGGTATGCTTATTGATAGGGGGTATCCACTTAACCTTTTATTAAAAGTCAAAAAGGAAGTAATTAGGAAAAGGAATACTGTTTTTGAACCTATATTGAGAGGGGAAGTTAATGGGGCGAGCAATATGGAGTTGAACAACATGAACAAGGATGCAGGGAAGAACAAAGCCTGCCTGGTTCTTAATTACAATGAGAAGGCCACTGTCATTGCAGCTTCATACGTGAGGTATGGAATCATTGTTTAGACAAGGACACCAAGGACCTAATTGGGAAGGCACCTAGGATTGTGTTTAGCAAAGGTGTTAACTTAAAAGCAATTATGGAAAGGGTGCCCAGGGTCAGGAAATCAATTATGTCTAAGTGTGGTAGGTGTAGAGTTTGTAGATTTATTTGTGAGGGTACACACCTGGTTGTGAAAGGCTTTGATCGTACAATTGCATGCCCAGGTCAGTGTAATTGTAATACAAAATGTTTAGTTTATGTGGCTTCTTGTAGTACATGTGACGATTCTACATTGGGATGACCACACGAGGTTGTAGATCGAATAAGTGAGCATATACGCAGCATAAAGAGTAAGGATGCACATAATGCGTTGTTTTTGCATAGTTGTTATTGCAAGAATTTTAAAAAGTTCTTGTTTTTTGTCATTGACAGGGTATATGATGATCAAGGGGGTGATATAAGTAACAAGGTGGCCCTCTTAGAAGTTCAATGGCAGGTGAGATTGAATGCCACGAGGTGCCCGGGTATCAATGAATGTATATCCATTAAACCAGTGTTAAAACAGAAAGCAAGTTGTATCTAATTTGAAGGGGGATGGCATTGTGGCACACTGTATCTATTTTATTCTGTTTAACAGAGTTATCACTTTTTAAAGTCTACAGGTTGAGGCATATGCATTTTAATTCATATTAATTTAATTTATTTTTATACATAAGTGTATGTGTATATGTATAAGTTATAGTATGTATTTAATTGTTGTGAATTATTTTGTGTTTCAATTTTTCAACATTTTTCAGAACTATACTTGAATGGGTTTTGTACCTTTAATTGTGTTGAGGCAGTGCTTGGGCTCATTGGTGTATTTAAAATGTGATGTCATTATTTAATTAGTTTTAATTATGTATTTATATGTTGATTGTGATGTTCCAACTGACTCTGAGGATGCCTTTTTAGGTGAAAGCGCTTAGTCAGTGGACGTGTCTGTGAATAAATTCTCTTGGTTTTCATTGTTGGTCCTTGATTCAGGTTCCTGATTGTTGCCTTTCTTTATTTTACATTTTTGCTGTGCCCTTTTGTAGGGTTGCATTTGGTTGCTTTAATACATGAAGCATCAGAGACCATACAGGTGCAACTAACCATAGGCAAAACTGCTATACAACTGGCAGCATGTTACAGACCACCCTCCCAATCTCAAGAACCCCACTCAGCCTTCCTGAAGACATTGGAGGATATGAATGTATCACAAAATACCATCATACTGGGAGACTTCAACTACCCAAACATAGATTGGGTACATTATTCTAGCCCTAATACCCTAGCCCAAAGGTTCCTGGAATTCATAAATTCAAATGCACTGG
Organism: Protopterus annectens; assembly: GCF_019279795.1. Taxonomy (NCBI): domain Eukaryota; kingdom Metazoa; phylum Chordata; order Ceratodontiformes; family Protopteridae; genus Protopterus; species Protopterus annectens. The sequence continues at coordinate 1,128,336,677 of NC_056744.1, read as the reverse complement.
AACAACTAGTCACCTCTCCCACTAGGGGAGATAATATACTAGACCTGATCATCACAAACATGGGGACAAAATGCTCCACACCAGAAGTATACCCCTCACTAGTGAGATCTGACCACAAACTAATCACCCTGGATATACATATCCCACCTCCACTCCCAGCACAAAAGACCACAGTGAAAAACTTCTCAAAAGCAGACTTCACTCTTCTTAAGACTGAGATGGTATCCTTTAAGCCCACTGTGCCAGTGGATACCACATCCCACAATGCCGAATCCTTCACAAATGCTTTCTATGGACATTTCCAAGAATGCATGGATCATGCAATCCCAAACAAATCCAAGTCCCTCTCCACCAAATGTAAGCGTCCTGTCTGGTGGACCTCAGCCATAAACAAATTGTATAACAAAAGAAGGAAGCTACTGCACGTCAGAGCGAAATCCCATGAAGGGAAGACATCTCTGATCAACATTAGCAGAAAACTACATTCTCTCATAAAAACATCCAAGGCAAACTTTGAGAGAAAAATCGCTAAGGACACTAAAGATAACCACAAAGCCTTCTTCAGCTATGTTAGAAACCTGGGCAGAAACCCTCAGATATGCTCAGAGTTGGTTCACAACAACAAAAATACACTGAACCCACAGATATTGCCAACATTCTGGCTGACAGGTTCAGTGCAAATTTCTCCACTCCTTCACCCCCAAAAGAAGAAATACTTATCCCAGCTGAATGTAATCTCCCTGTCATCTCAGATGTCCAAGTGAGAACCGCCCTAAACAAAGCAAAAAACACAGCATCAATGGGACCTGACGGTATCCCGGGGTGCGTGTTACGTGAACTCGAAGAGGAGCTAAACCCACACATAAAAATGCTATTTAACCTTAGCCTTCCTTGGGATATGTACCTGAACACTGGCGACAGCAACAGTGGTCCCACTCCACAAGGGGTGCCTCTACAGACCCTGGAAACTACCGCCCATAAGCTTAACTAGCCTGGTCTGCAAAGCTATGGAAAGAATCACTATGGAACTCATAAACAGAGACATAGGGGACCTACAGACACTTGACCCCACCCAGTTCGGCTTTGTAAAGGGCAGATCCTGCCTTTTAAACCTGGTTGACTTTTTGGAAACAGTCACTAGAGCCATTGATGAGGGCAAAGCAGTCCATACAGCATACCTGGACTTGGCTAAGGCCTTCAACACAATACCCCACTCAGGCATCATAGATAAGCTAAACAGCTTAAAAGTAAACCCTTATGTCACTAGATGGGTTGCAAACTGGCTAAAGGACAGAACCCATAAAGTTAAAATCGCTGGAGCAATGTCAGACTCAAAGCCAGTCACAAGTGGTGTCCCACAGGGATCTGTCCTGGGACCCCTCTTGTTCGGCATTTATTTCTCAGATGTTAAAGCAAACATGGGAGGGCTGTGGCTGACAAAGTTTGCAGATGACTGCAAACTAGGCGCCATAGTCGATACACCAGCAGATACACACATCCTACAAAAAGGCCTCACTGAAACGGACAACTGGTGCCATAGTCACGGCCTTAAACTAAATGCCAAAAAATGTATAGTGATCCCCTTTGGAAAAAACAAAGTACCCACAAATTATCACATAGACAGCAACCCACTGAGTACGGAAAAAGTAATCAGAGACCTAAGGACCCAAGTAGACATCGACCTCTCATTTGACACCCACGTTGCCAAAGTGGTTAGAAAAACATTCTACCTTGCACACCTCATCATGAAGGGATTCACATCCAGATCTAAGGATGTCATTGTACCCCTATATTCCTCCCTCATCAGACCCATGATTGA
>NC_056744.1:1128309858-1128329858 GCF_019279795.1 Protopterus annectens | reverse complement strand
GTGTGTGTAAAAAAAAAAAAATATATATATATATATATATATATATATATATATATATATATATGTACATATATATATATATATATATATATATATAAACACACACACACACACACACACACACACACACACATATATATATATATATATATATATATATATATATATATATAACTGGTTCGTTTTAGGACCGACCTGCTGTGGCTTAGTAGATACTATGGAGAAATGTTATATTATTACTATTGTTATTATTATTAGAATTATTATTATTTCTGTTTATATGTCTCCATCTTATTCCTGGGTTGAACCTGTACAAGAAACACCTTTATGATCCCAGATGGCAGTCCTATCAAGGAACTCTTAACTTCGCTAAACAGATACAATGGACCCCTTTTAATGTAACACATTTTTAACTGCTAAGTCTAAAGTAGCAAAGTTTCCGATTGTTCCTGCACTGACTAATACAGTTACAATGTTTCTTGTAATATGAGTCATTGATCAATCAGTGATCCATTCATCTAATCTGTATTCACTGACTATGTCTGTTAGATTTGCAGTGTCAGGAATCCATACTTGCTGGCTGGTCTGCCAAAAGTAACAGCAAAAGGGAAGGGAAGGACACTGAAGTCAATGCAGCCCCTTTTAGCAATATTTTAATGCACTGACATTTTCTTCATCAAGCTACCAGCACATTGAGTTAAAACCATCAACTGCAGGTGTCTTAACACTTAAAAGGTCATTCTATCTCTAGGCACATACAGCACTGTTTTTGTAGAGTGAAGTAATGGCTTCCAACGTGGGAAACTGTCCTATTCTGGATTAAAAATAAGAACCAATGTTGAATGTATCTGCAGTTCCTTTTTCCAAATTTACAACTGGAGACCTATTTAAAAGTCAGGAATTCATACTTGCTGGCTGGTCTGCCAAAAGTAACAGCAGAAAGGAAGGGAAGGACACTGAGGCCAAGACAGCCTCATTTAGTAGTATTTTAATGCATGAAGCACATATGTTTTGTGTCAGCACACAAACAGTATACAGAAGTAAAATATGGCATAGCATTCTACAGTTCAGTAAAATAAAACTAATGCAAAAAAATTAAGCCAATTGCAAAAATAAATAGCTGAAAAACATGCAGTAAACTGCTGGCATGACTACACTATTATATGCAGAGAGGAAATCCTAGATAATTCTTCAAGTGGCTGCAGGAAAAAAAATGCATAGGTATAGCTAATTTCAGGAAAATGTCTCTGGCAAGTTTCAATATCTGGATGCTTCTCTGCAGCATTTTTTTAATTTAATGGGTAAGCCTGTTTCTAAATGCATGCATGAGGCTACTGTTGTTTTTCTGTTACTACATATTTACTTTTCACTTTCTAATTTAGTGTTTTACTGATTATTCTGATTTATTAACTGCAGTCCTGTTTTAATTGTTCATAACTATTCATATTACATACAAAAAAGGAATCTCATACTACAAGAGATGCCATGATAACTAGCATTTTCCTTTTCAAAACATAGATTTTCCAAAACATTTATTGTTTTAAGTTACAGATTGGTGATTTGACAATGGAAAACATGGCATAAAAAAATTTGAATAACCATGGGGAGAATTGACATCATAGATATTTTTTTCAGGATTTATTCTCAAAGATTTTCCAGGATTGCAGCGGTAATACATACATTTTTAAAGGAAACCATTGTCTGTTTCAGATATGTGGGATATGAGATACTTGCTTTATTAAAAAAAAGTATACAACATCATCATGGCACTAAAAGGCAAAGAAAAAAAGTAATGTCTTCCCGACGAGTAATATGACAGGAAATAATACATGCAAACTGTCATTACACAAAAAAATATGGCACATATTTGTAACACCTTTTATACACAGAAAATAAACCTCTGTCCTATTTCAGTAATAAAACAATTCATAAGACAGCATACATCCTTAAAAGCCGGCTAGTAAGGGAATATCACGTACAGCTGAATTGCTTTGCAATAGCTATGGTGCCGGATAAGTGTCAGTTGCTAAGCATGTTGGGTTTGTTTATGTGAGAAATTGTGGTACAGTGGGAGTAAGGGAATTTGCCCTTTCCCCACTGTAGTGTGATCTCACATTTCGTATATATAATTAGTAAGGGATAGGGGTGCATCCCTCCCTCACATGGAGTTTACTGTCATTTTGTTTTTTTTTTGATAGTATAATTTTGAGCAGTTGTGCTTAATGAGTTGTGGTTCAATATGCTGCTTTTCTGATAAATCAACATTTATCCATATAACACTATATATATATATATATATATATATATATATATATGTATATATATATATATATATATATATATATATATATATATATATATATATATATATATATATATATATATATATGGGTCTACCTGAAAACGCCAAAAGTCCACAAAGCCGACAACGAGAACACCGACACCAGAAGATTGACAATGGAGATGATCGAAAGTTGAGAATCCCGATGCTGAGAACACCGACATGTTATGGTAAGTGTGCGATAGGAATGGGCGTTAGGGTCAGGTTGTGGGTAAAGTAAGTGTGTGATAGTGACGGACGTTAGGGTAGGGTGTGGGTCAGGTAAGTGTGCAATAGTGATGGATTTTAGGTTTAGGTGCGGGTTAAGTGAGTTAAGGTTAGGGTGCAGGTAAGGTAAGTGTGCGATAGTGACAGACTTAAGGGTTAGGGGTGGATTAAGTGAGTTAGGGTTAGGGTGCGGGTAAGGTAAGTGTGCGATAGTGAAGGACCTTAGGGTTAGGGTTTAAGTTAAGGTTAGTGCATAGATAGTTGTGTATGTAAGGTTTAGTGTAGGTTTGTAAGGTTTTTGGTGTGCTTGTGTTGTGTGTGTGTTTTTCGGGAAAGGTATTTGTTTTGTTGATTGTCAGGATTGTGGTTTGTCGGGCATGTGAAGTTTCGTGTTTTTGAACTTTCAGTTTCTTTCGGTTTTGTCGTGTCGGTTATTTCGTTGTCAGTGTTTTGGCATGTCAGTGCTATCAGGTAGACCCCTATATATATATATATATATATATATATATATATATATATATATATATATATATATATATATATACACACACACACACACACACAAACACACACTCTCGCTGTCTCTCTCTCTCTCTCTAAAAAACTTATAACAGTATCATGACAAACATGTAACATTATACCTAAATGCCATTGTGTAGCTCCTAGGTTTCATGTAATGAAAATAGCATTTCATTTTTAACAGCAATGAGTCAGTGTCTTTCATACATATTTGTGCATCCATAGATATAAATCATGGTGGTAGCTGAGCAGAGCTTGAGACAAATATTGTCAGGAGGAAGGCCGGAAAGTGATGGCTTTGTTAAATAACACATAGTTAATATAGCTGAAAGGACATATACAATTTATATAGTCACAGATGTGGGGTAATTTAGCAAAAACCAATGAGTGGGCATGGTATATTGAAGATTTACCCACAGTTTATGTGCTTTAATCATGAGAGCGAAGTCTGACTGATTAAACAAAGGCAACCAAAATCTTCAGTATACCCAAACCCACTAGTCGGTTATTGCTATAATACAATGACATTGTTTAAGAAAGAAATGACTTACTTTTCTTAAATAATATCTTTGAATAACAGCTCTTTGGTGTTCTTACATGTTGTTTCCACTTTCTTCCACTTTGTTGGTATGCTGTGCATACGTATGGGACTTACTCAGTACATTAGTGCTTTGGAAAGCAAGCACCGGATAAAGGAAGATCTGAAAAAAAAAAAACAAATTGTAAAGTTGGAAACAAAGTGAAAGGACAGATTAGAGGTATGAGAGAGAGACAGGGCAAAAATACGAGGAAAATCAGGTATGTTTCATTAGTTTGCATAACATGTCTGATTTTCCTTCTATTTTCCATGCCCTCTGTATGTACCTCTCGACCGCTTAGCATAAGAAAACTGCAAAACCTTAGCATATATTAAAATAAGAAAGTCCAGTCAAACTTCAGCGACTAGACGTTTTTTATTGGAATATCACCGGTTTACTACAGGGAAGCTGGTTGGGTTGACCAATCAGCATGCACGTTTTTGAATACTAATGAGGTACCATTGTATAAGCAAGCAATAATGCCCAACAGGGTGTATGTTATTATGGAAATAATGCCTGCCCAGGGGTGTTCTGAGGCCTGGCACTGCAGGCACAGGACGTTTACACCCCTGCAATTGTGTTATTTCCGCAGTAATACACAAACACTGGCTAGCATTACTGCACTTAGCGAATGGGTTATCTGTAAATTTGTTGAGTTTTACTTAATTATTTTTTTTTTATTACTATATTATTTTTTATATATTTGTGATGTAAAATAGTTTCCCTGCCTAATGTTTCAAACTTGCTGTCATATATGTTAATGGTATTGGAGGAATCATTTTACATACAAAATATATATAACACGTTAAAAAAAATCCAAGTATTTAATTTATTTTTGGTCTGTTACTCCCAAAACATCTGGTTTGCTGCCAGTCATTGGACATTGAAGTTACCAGACTTTTATTTCTTTCAGAAAATTCATGCTAACACAAATCCTATTATTTACACAAGTTTGTAATTTTATAAGAGCAATAATTAAAATATTTTCCTATTTTTGAGCCTTTGTTCCCCCTTTATTTTAGGCTTCATCCAGCTTTCTTTAGCTGAAACATCCAGAGAATGCAAACCTTTTTACTGCTGCTGCTGCCAGTGATTAATCATCACACACACACATGCACACACACCCACACACATGCACACACACGCACACACGCACACACACACACGCACGAGTTTCTTCTAGTTTTATACAAACCTTTACACATACACATGCTCACACACACGCGAGCGCACACACAGGCAACACACTCACGCACCGACACACACACACACACACACACACACACACACACACACACACACACACACACACACACACACACACACAGTCTCTTCTGGTTTTATGCAAATCTTCACACACACACACACACACACACACACACACACACACACACACACACACACACACACACTCACACACACACTGTTTGAATTACTTTTTTCCACTTGCTAAACAGGAAAGGCACTGTGTAGCAAGTGTAAAACAATAATAGCTTGATCGATCTCTCTCTCTCTTTCTCTCTCTCTCACTCTCATGCATGCATACACTCTGACATACAGACACAAAGACATACAAATACAGGTTTTTTATTTTAATTTTTTTGTTCATTCTCCAGTCAGGATGCAATCTACAGGTCACCCATTCTCTAATAAGAATTATTATATTCATTAAATTCAAATGCAATGCCAGATGGCAAGTGTTACATGATGAAGGATGGTAGAACTGGGCACCACCACACCTTGAGCACTCTGTAGGCCATAAGACAAATGTTTTGCAGACAGATTTAAAAGTGGGTAGTGAGATATTAGTTCTTAGTAAGAAAGAAATACACTACCAAAGGAAGCCAAGAAGTGCCAGGAAATTCTGTTCCCTATGGCTGACTGATTTTTTTTTTTTTTTAGATGTGAGTGCATATCCTTGCATGTGCCAGTCTAGCAAATTAGCAAGACTTTTGAATACAAGTTTGTGAGCAAATACTGACTGACAAAAGTCACTTCTGGCTAAAGAAAAAGAAGAGCCATCCAATGATATTTAATGTCATGTAGTGATGTGTGGAGGCTGTAATGTTTAGGACTACTGTACGTTGTATCCAGCTGCTTAAAGTATGCATTTATTCAAGCTGACCATAGCAATGGTTGCATGGATGAGTTTTCATAGTAGCAAGGCATTTGCTGCCATTCTTTTTGATGTAAATGTTATGTACTGTTTGATAAGATGCGCTTGCGCTGGTCTGCATTTCTCATTACTTTCTTTCACGGTAATATCTATACTTCCTGTGAATCGTTTGTTGATCACTGTTAATGGATATTTCAGCCATAAACGTGCTCAGTGTTAACTGAGGTTCCTTAAATTCCAGTTATTAGGTTTTTGTTTGTTTGTTTTGTTTTGTGGTAATCATTTCCAAAAAAGTAACCATAGCTTTCATGTTGCTTATATTTATATTTTCTTATATAGTAGTTGCTAATGTACATGCACAAAAAAACTGCTACACAGGGGTGGCTCATGCTATATTACTGCAGCCCCTCCACCTGTAAAGCCCGGCCATGCTTGCAACTTCCGCGGGACACTGGGACTTAATTTCTTTGGCTCTACCAGCCCTGAGACCGGCCATGCTTGCAACCTCTGCAGGACACTTTGAATGGGACTGGAAACCAGCGCATCAGGTAAGGTGTGTGCGTGTGTGTGTGTGTGTGTGTGTGTGTGTGTGTGTGTGTGTGTAAGTATCTGTGTGTATACAAGTATGCGAAATGTAAGAGAAGTAAAAGTTAGCTGTAATGCTTTCTGGAACCTAATTAAGCTCATCTTTTTGCAGTTACTAAATACCATCTTACTGTAGCATGTTTAGAAATTAAAATATCATCACTGTGTGTCTGCATATGTCTGCTTGCATTTGTTTAGAGAAGAGCAAACCCATTAAAATAGGTTTTAAGTGACTTGACAGTTTCTAACACTACATTGGTAATTTTTAAAGCTACTGCTAGCTCGCTATCTATGTTCCGAAATCAACATGGTTCGAGTAGCTGCTGCTGTTTTCTGCAACATGTTGGACGTTATTAATGAGTTGCATCTTGCATGAGATTTGTGTAATGACTTTTTAAGTTAAGGGAGTGCAGAGAGAGAGCGAAGCACAAGAGCAGGGCAGAAATTTATATGCAGCGTGTTATCCTGAGGGGTTTTTTTTGCCTTTTTGATAGTGGTACAGCAGTAGCATTGTTGCCTCACAGCAAGAGGTTCTCCTGTTCGATTCTCGGCTGAAGTGCCTTCTGTGTGAAGTATGCATATCCTCCTTGCGGTCGAGTGGCCTCCAAAAGACATGCGTGAAAGGGCATGCCTTCGCTGAAGGTTGGGCATTTGGCTGGCAACTCGGCTCCATAAAAAAAATCTACTGCCAATCATTAGCAGACCGGAGTTCTGCTGTGGTGACCCCTAACCGGGAAAAAGCCGAAAAGACAAACATAGCTGATTTCTTTAGAGCAGACCCAGACTTATTTCTTTTGCAGTAGCAAACATAGTAATGTTAGTTCAGATGTAGGACAGGTTTTTAAGAAAGCTGAAATGCTCCTTGCTAATAAAATGCATTGCTGCAAAAATTAGGCTTATGGCCAGTGTCTTTAATGAAAATCATGGAATACTATACAGTATTTACCAGCCTGGTGTTAATATTACAGCAATAACTTTCTTAAAGCATTGTTTTTTGTTGCCAGAGGAAACCCTGGTGTTACTGCTGCCAGTATGGTATTTTGGAAGGGCTGTCTAATTACTCCTGCAAAACTCGACTGCAGTGAAAACCAGTTAGATTGGCTATATATGTTTTTCATAGTATAGATGTTAGCAGTAGACTGTATAGGCCTGCAGATGGAAAGGAAGTTCATTACAGACGCTCAAAAATACACAGAAAGTATGAAAATCAGAATAACATCAAAGAATCCCCTCGTAAATGAAAAGTAAGTGAATCACTGCTGTCTGTTTGCTGCAGTTCCTTTCTACCTGTATGGCAACATCCACTCAGATACAAACACTGTTTTCCACTTTCCACTTAAATGTCAATTCCCCATTTCCCAGTAACCATGCTCTTCACTAAAGCTAAGTAGGTTGCCAGCTGTCTTGGCAAAAGTAATGCTCTATGATGAGACCTGAGTCTGGTTAGAAGCTAGAGTACCTGCTGCAAATGACACGAAAGTGGGGGATGGCAAGGCTCTGCCTGACTCCCACTTCTTCTTGCACTTTCTGTTGGTAACTTTCTGGACTTCTGCACTTCACTACCAGCTTTCCTTAATTATTTATTTCCCTATATGTCTCAGCTACATCTGTTTCATCATCTTTGCCCAGGCTATTCTGAAACATTGCCATTCATCTTCAGTTCCATCTATTTTGTTTTCTTCCAGAGGTGATAGAGCCTTGAGCCTTTTCCTTGAATGCCTGTATTTTCACTTTATTCAAATTCTAGGACTTCGGCCTAATCTCTGGTGACTTTATAGCCTTTTTGGTCACTGCTTACAGCTGATTGTTACCATTAGTACTATAATACAGTTCTGATGATTCCCGAAAATGGTCATGAAGTCACTTTTTTAAAGTATCAAATTCTTATCACTAATATTAGTCTTGACAAACATTCGTGGCAACACTTCATTATTATCTACATTAATATCGGTATGATGGTGATAATGTTAGTACAAAGGCTTTCCGTGGAGGGTAAGGTTAGCACAGCTAGAATCTTTACAAGCTAGGGTCTCTCTGGCTCCCTGCAGGTTGAATGGTATCTTGTTGCTGCCTTCATTCAGCTATAATATATTTGCATGGGAGAATTTCAGTTTGGCACAGGAAACTATAGTGAAATAGCAAGTATCTATAGCTAAAAACTGAAACTCTTCCACTGATGGTCAGATAAACAGAAAGCAGTAATCTAAAAACCGCTAACCACAAAAGCTGACAGACAAACATATGTAATAATTGAGTGCTTTCATCTTACTGCAAGCAGACTTCTTTAGAACAGTGTAAAATATATAGATTTTAGTAAAATAGAGATCATATATTATATATTTAAGCAATAACCCATGCCTGGGTGTGGGTAATACTGGATTTACCCATGGTTGGTGTGGTTTAGTCACGAGGGTGAAACCCGAGTGACCAAACAAAGATAACCGTGGGTAAATCCAACATTACCCACACCCAGTCGTAGGTTATTGCTGTTATACAATAACACCCTACCGTACCCACCACTGTCTGAACCTGAATCTCCTGGGCTGGCTGGAACTACCCCAACTCCTCCAGCTCAACCAACTCATAGTTGCCCATAAATTACTCCACCACCCAGACACTACTCCAGCCCTCAGAAACACAATCCACCCCTATAGCAACAATCAATCACTCCGCTCATCCACCAAACTTCTAGTACTTACGACCAAATCAAACCATGCTGCAGGTGACTCCCTCTTCGCCAACTCTGTCGGTAAAAACTGGAACTCACTACCAGCTGACATTACCCAAGAATCTTTGCCAACGTTATTTAAACACAAACTTAAAAGTCACCTCAAGTCACACTGGTTATGTCCCTGCACCAACCCTGACTAGTACCCCTCCACCTCACTTTTACCTTTTAACTATTAACAAATAACCCTAACAGTCCATCCCTCCTCATCCAAACAAGACGATCCTTCATATTAACTAATCAAGGTGTTCTTGTCTAAATAAAATATCTTAAACCCTAGGTAATAAGGTATCAATTACCTACTACCTCAACTGAAAGTATGCCTCAGTCCTCATGGATGGATGTATTCCACTATGCCTGTAATCAGCCTGTACGTTCTGTAACTGTACTATCTATTTTTTGTAATCACTGTCACTTAGTGCTATGTACCTAAGATTTGTAAATTGTTATGTGTCTGGAGCTTTTCTCCCCGGGACTCCGCTGAAAATGGACATGTATCCAGTCGGACCATCCCGGTTAACAAATGTAAAATAAATAAAAATAAATAAATAAAAATTATTTAATTCTCTTTGCTTTGATCATATGGTGTGTGTGATGCTGGTGGTTATAGAGAGAACTCAGGATACCTGGTGGTGGTTAGGGAATATCTCAAGCTTGAACCCTGTACCCTGGGTTCAGGTAACAAGAGCCTGAATTCCCTACCCACCACCATCAATGAAATGTTTGCAGATTTTTGCCTCATATTTTGTTCTTTTCTGTTCATCATAAAATCTGTGGTTTCTGGATTTTTAATTGCTTAGATAGTTGGTGCAGTAGTTGCATTGTTGCCTCACAGCTAGAGGTTCTCTGGTTTGATTCTTGGCTGGGCTGCCTTATGTTTTAGTCTGCATGTCCTACCTGTGTTTGTGTTTGGGTTTGGGTTTGCTCTGGTGTCCTCCCATGTTACAAAGACATGTGACTGCAGTATTTCTCCTTGGGCCTCTGCTGAAAATTGGCTTTTATTCCAAGTCAGACTTTCCTTGTTAACAAATGTTAAATAAAATTAACAGGCATTTGAATTTCAGACTTCATATTCTTCAGAAAGTACATAATAAACACAAAACCTTTTATTCTAGCAATTTTCTAAGTATATAAGATGAATATTTGAAATGTGTCCCTAATTTTGGGACTGTATTCCCCCATTATTGGCTTCGTCCAGGTGTTTTGTGCTAAGGTTGAGAGCTATGGTGAGAACTGAAATTACTGAATATGTCTGAGGGCTGTATTCTCCCATTACTGGCTTTGTCCAGGTGTTTTATGCTAAGAGGTTGACAGCTATGATGAGAACTGAATTCACTAAATGGTAGCCATTTAGGTTTCAGTCTTCCTCTCTTTCATAAAACAGCTGATTTGGCATAGTGGTATGTTGCTCTGACTGCTTTGCTCACGGTTTAAGACTTGGCAGTGAAATGTATGGTGGTAACACAGCATTTTATATTAGCAACTTTCCAAGATTATACAAGCAATGTTTAAAATGTGTCCCTTGTTTTGGGGCTTCTGTCCCCCCACCAATAAATTTTGGCTTTTTCCAGATTTCTTGTGCTACAAAGTTGAGAGATACAGTTGAGTGTCTAGTAGATTTTACAAGGAGCTGAGAGCTACAGGGAAAGGGAAGTTTAGTACTGCTTATGGCAAGTCTGCTGGCATTGTTAATAGCACAACAGGTAGTGCATTTGCTTTTGATGCAGAAGGCTGTGGGTTCTACTCCCACAGGGGGGGTGGATGCTGCTGTACTGAGAATGTCATTTTTGGCGAAGATACGGGCATTTTATTTGTAGATGAAACAATGAAATATAAAGTTGTTTGCTAGCAGCAACCTCTTCGTTAGTTACAGATCTTGTTAATGTGGAATTTTATAGATGACTTTTACTTCTGCAGAGATTGTGCATATTTACTGATACTGGTGGATTGTAGAAGTTTGAGTAGACTTTTATGATGGAAATGTTCTCAATTGGACAGATTTGTCATTACTGGTGCATCCATTTTGTTTCATTGTTTACTGGAAAAAATGTTCAAAACAATAAATTTAAAACACCCTCTAACAACTGTACTGTATTATACAAGGAATATAATTGAATACAATCAGGAAGGTGTATCACACAACACATGTATGTCTTGTGTGCAAGGGGCCTATCATTTGAAAACAGCCCACAGTTAATCTTTATACTAGCCAAATGTATTTTCTTTGAATGTGGGTTTCAATGCTGTTTCAATGAATGTGAGTTTCAAGGGCAGAGAAGTTTTAATGCTAAGTCTGTTTTCATTGTGAGACTGCATTGCTTTGTTTAGCAGATGTCTTAGTGTTTGTGCTGTAAAATGCAAAATAAAACTTTCAAATGAAGTCCAAATCATCAAAGAAGTAAAGCAATATGCACATTAGTGTTTATGGTAAATGGAGTGAAATATCCAAGTAATGGGACATTGGAATGGCTGCAGGGGGGTGGCTCCATTCGACCATGATTTTGTGAGGGGGAAGGGCAGCAAACTCAGAGACAGCCCCGGCTGAACTATACCTCTCAACTGTCCATATTTTCACAGAATGAATAGATTTTTGCTTCTTATTTTTGGTTTGTTCCTCATAAATTTGTGGTTTTCTGGCAAATCATTTAGGAATTAAGTCACTAAATAATGACAGACATTGAGTTTCAGACTTTATAACCTTCAGAAAAATGCATGCTAAATAAAGCAAGACCTGTTATTCTATCAACTAAGTTTATACACGAGCAATATTTAGTACTGTTTGAATGTTCCCCCAATATATTTGGCCTTGTTCAGATTTCCTGCGTTAACAGGTTGAGAGGTATGTGCAAATAAATTGCTTTATAGAATTAGGCATATCCAAACCGCTCAACTGTCCCCGATTTTGGCTCAAAATGTTGCTCTCCCTCTAATAATCCCTCCACAAAATGGCAATTTTGGAAGAAAACATGGAGGGTTTACTGTAATAATCAGAGTTATAGATTACTTTTATTTCAGAAATGCATGTACATTCGTTTATTTTGTCAGTTGCTCAAGTTAACAGTACTAATATTTAAAAAAGTGTCCTTTCTTTCATAGGTTCCCAGCTGTATTGTGTGGCTACTTTATATTTTTGCATCACATTTTTGGTCCATTTTTCATAAAATTGTGGTTTTCTGGCAAATTAGAGGCAAATCATTAAAGATTGAAGTTAGAAAATAATGACAGACAGTTTCAGATTTCATACCATTCAGAAAATTCATTCTAATGCAAGACCTACTATTCTGTTAGAAAGTTTATAAGAGTAATATTTAAATATTGTCCTTATTTTTGGGCCTTTGTCCCACATCTATGTATGGCTTTGTCCAGATTTCTTGCTCTGATGTTGAGAAGATGGGCAAATGTATCAGGGCCATCACAGTCAGCCAGAGACATTTCAAATTGTGACATACTTGTTGCATCCCCACTCCCCCATGTAGTGACTCTGGATGTGTCCAAGCAAGGCAAGGAGCAGTTATGCAGTGTAAGTGTGCAGAATATCCTGCCATCCAAGGTAGACACAAGTACTACAGTGGCTTTTCATCTGTCCTTGCTTGATTTTGCAGAATGTTCTGGTTTTCTGTCATTTTTTATATTGTTGATTCATGCTTCGTATTATTCAGAAAGTGCCCGTTGCTCTGTGTTTAAGTAGCAATGCTTTCATGACCATCAGGCAAGCTTGTCCGAGATTTTAAGATGCAAGTAAGCTTTAATAAGCATACTGTTAAAGAATTACCAAAATTGAAAGCTTTTTTGTTGTTGCCATGCAGAGAATACTTACATAACTAGATAACCTATAAACTTTGGATATTGAAATGCATATGACAGTATTTGTAATAAAGGACAGGATTACAGTATTTTAAGAAGCTCATTACCTTTGTTTGAGAGTTGCAGTCATCTTTGCAGGCTTTACCCGTAAACTAAACAGAATGCCAATATATCATGTGTGGTCCATAACCTATGCAGTAATCCTTTAAGCAATTTATCTTGAGCTTGTTTCTTGTTTGCTGTTCATTTTTTACTTTGATTATGTTTTCCCCATGAAACAAGTAGATAGTTGTTGTCAGGCAGCAGGTCTCTTTTGGATAAGAAACATTTTTACAAGTGGGGGTATCACAGAGATTGCTACTTTCAGCATGTTACTTGGTACTTTAATAAAGCTAAATTTAATTATAATTAGAACTGCACTGCAAGGAAAAGTGGTTTGAGTTGAGTGCTGCTTGTTTTTCTTATACGTGACTTTGACTGGCATTCCAGTAATATATTTAAAAAGTAATTTATTTTTTATGCTTTGCAACATTTTTGTTTCCATCTAGATATTAAGTAAGCTGTCATGCAGCCAATGCACTGAAATATTTTTTTTCTACACTTCATTTGTCTTGATTGGAGACTCATAATGACAGTTTGGCACCCAGGGCAGCGTATTTAATTAAAGTTCCAGTTTTTGTGGTTTTGAGGATAGCAGCTGCCCTTTCTAGATGGCCGCACCCCTTCCCATTGGCCCCACCCATTCAGCTGTCTCCTGCAGCCCCCCTTTGATTTGAAGTCACCAGCTGCCACTGCTGCTACAGATAGCTTGAATAGTAAACATCCCCTGTGTCAGAAATACATTCAAGCTTTATGACACGTTAAAATATATTTGATATTAATATATATAATTTCAGTCGTGTTATTAACTCTAATTTTCTAGTGGAAACTTCCAGCTTGCCATGTATGATGCCTGTGTGGCTGCTTTTGGTAGTAACACAGATGTCTTTTTTGCCTTCAAGAAGAAAGAAAGAAGTACAAAATTAAAAGCATCAAAATGGTATATAGAACCAGATGTAATTTCTTGCCCTTAACTTCCATCAGTGTCAGCATTCCATAAATTTCTATGTTCCTTCCTGTAACCATTCTTACAGTGTTTCTGGTTCAATCCCACAATTTTTCCTCCATTTCATCCTTGATGCTATTTGACCCTAATTTAATTATCTTTGTTATAGTTTATCATTTTGTTGGATCTCTTTATGGCTCCTCCTTTCATACCATGTGTCCATGAGCCAGGTATTCATTAGAAGTGTCTCAGCATGCTGTAATCTACATATACATGCACAAGTCTGAGCCTTTGAGGGTGCAGTCTCCAGTACAAGCATCTCGCTATGATAGTGTTCTGTACTGATTTCCATTTCATCACTATCTTCTCTGTCCTTTCCCTATTGTATTGCAGTTTGTCCCTGTACTGTTCCTTTTTCTTCATTTCTGCTTCCTGTTTCTGTGTCACTATCCCTTCAGCTTGATGAATTACTTCTTTTTGTTGTTTTAAGCTCTATTGTACTGATACCAGGCAGCACATTTATTATTAACATTATTATTAGTGATTTTGTAAGCAATTATCAACTTATCAATGTTTTTCCAGTTTAGATATTGACTAGGGAGATATTGACTCTGTGGAGTTTGTACATCTTCTCTATGCACACGTAGGTCTTTGTCTAACCCTCTGGTTTAGTTTTTAGGTTTTTTTTGGTAATAAACAAGACATGGCTTGAGCTAAAAAGATTGATAGCTTTAAGTCCCATCACTTAATCTATTAGTACTTGTAATGCATGACATCTGAACTGGAAATGTTTAAAATGTGTTTGTGGGAAACACTTGGCTAACTTTGTTCTGAAGAAGTCCTAATTTTGGGATGAAAATGTTGGGTTTGTATAGAGTTAACCTGCTTGGATTATTTTATCCAGATGTTTTATATGTGTGACAGTGATTGTTGTTGTGGACATTGGAATTAATACAAAGAGCATATTGTGTTTATTTTACTGCTGGCTAGCCTGTGGAAGAGTTTATTGATCTAGCTCTTATCATGCAATCATTTTGTGTTTAAGTGGTTCGCTTATTGCACTGCTTCTGCTTCCCGCTTTTTGTGTTCTTGGTACTCTGGTTTCCTCTTTTCTTCTTACATCCCAAAGATATACTGTAGGTGAATTGGCACACTTACATATTTCCCATTGGTGTCCATACCATGAATAAGTGAAAGTGTATGGGTATGAGTATCCCATGATGGACTAGCACCAAATCAATGATTAATTGATCTGCTTTGTGGCTATTGAGTACCAGGATAGATTATTTTTCCCCATAACCTGGAAATGGATTTAGCAGGTAACTAGAGCATAAATTAAAGAATGAATGCATTCACACCAGCAGTTGGCTGACTATTCTCTAGCATTTGCAAACATCTCAATTTTCATTACATTTTTGTTTCCTGCAGCATTTACTTGGGATCATCAATGGATTCAGTTAATTAATTATGATCTTCTGACTCCTTAAAGTTTCTATTTCCACTCCTTAACCAATCTATACATAATCTCAACAAGCTAGATACCAAATTTACTTCCACCACACTTCAAGTTTACAATCGCATTAATAGAATGATGACACAAACTGCTGCTTTGCACATTCCTTGGCACAAAAATATGGCACTTATTATCTTCATCTAAACTGTGATGAACAAAGTCAGTTTTCTTCTTTGTTTTAACTTAATTATTCTCTGCATAGCTTACAAATAAGCTTACTGCCAAATATATGAAACAAAATGAAGCTGACCATCTCAGGCAGAGATTTAACTGATTTGAGAGTTATTCAAGTCCATCAGAAGATGAACTTCTCTATCTTCTTAAACTTGAACCAGAGGCTCAGATCCCTCCTCATGAACCTTGTTGAACCCATGATTCAAGACATTTTGAAGGCTTTTTTTCTATTAGCTTTTTAGTGTTCTTGTCAATATTCATAACAAGCAATTGTTTGATGTGTCTAAGCAGATTAGACAAATAGCAATCGTATTCCATTTCTAACAAAAATTGTATTTTGTCAATTTTTGTAACACTTGACATTTATAACCTTAGCAATAAGACACGCACAGCATCAGTACATTTTGAAAAAAATAGAATATGATCTTGTATTACTTAGTTTTCCTTCCTCAGCTTATCCTGCTTATTTCTTACTAAATGTACTTTATCTTAGGTTCTGACTTTTCCTTGTATTTGATCTTCAGTGTCTCCATAAATTCTGATTTTGTCCCAAAACACTTGAAGGTTTCTTACTATACTCTTGCCCACTGTGTCCCAAAGATTTCCAGTTCTCTCCAGTTTTCCTCACTGTGTTATCACCCCTTAGTCTTCTGATGATACCCTCTTATTTACATATCAACTTTTCCTCCTTCATATGTTATTTATTTTTCTTTTTGCTTTATTCTCTCTCTTCTTTTATCCAGTTCTATCACAGGGAAGATAATTTTTCAAGAAACTACTTTTCACCTACACCTTTACAGATTGTTCCAATTATTCCCTTTTTAATGTAGTCCAGTTTTTCCCCATCTTTCCTCTTCTGTTTCTTCATCACTACCTCGCCTTCCCTTTCTTTTTTGCCTCTACAGTTCTGGAAAAAAGTGTCTTGTAGGCCAACTAATGACCCTCCTTAATGCTGTATCCTCTTTTTACCTCATCAATGCCCAATGAACTTCCCTTGTGTTCTACAGTTGACAAATAATTTACTTTCTAATTTCCTACCTATTCAACCATTCTATTACACATAGTTTCCTGGAAGTTGCCTAGTGATGTTTCTCTGTTCTGCTTCATACCACTTTTTCCATGTTATCCTTTTGTGTGAACATATTTTCAAATCCTTAATCTATCCATTTTTTGCCAAACTTTCTACTTAACTATCTACCGATCTTTTTTCTCCTTTAAGCTGTCTTAACTCCAAGTTTCAAAAATCCCTTATTTCCTCGACTAAATTCATTCCAAGTGTATATCTTCTGAAACAAGCCTCTCCCCCAAAATATATTCTTCATTTTTCTTAGTTTTTATTTAATTTTATTAATTATGCTTCTTTTGCCTTTCCAAATGTGTTGCAGTTTTTTTAACTTTATCCAGGTAAGGAAGAATAATATTATGACCTCATCTCGATCCACCCTGTCAGAGAAGGTAGCCTTTCTGACCTTTAATATAAACTTTTTTTCTTTGAGCAGCTGGAACATTTTAGTAGAATTTCCATGCTGTTGGGTAAATAAATATTCCCAAATATTTATACTAATCATTTTCAAAGTTTAATGCTGATTTCAGGTTACAGATAATAGGTGAAATTCCAATCAGTTTGAACCAGTTGGGCATCCCAAATCCTGCAAATATTTTCAGAGTTGCTTAGTTGGGCATATGTTACTAGTATATATTGTCCAACCCTTCAACAAGTTCATAGTCTTCATTAAAATGCTTAGCGCTTTCCACCCAGACCAGTGAGTGAGTGGTGGTCATTATTGTCAAGTAGTACCCTTTCTGACATACAATGACATTTTCATTGTGCTTTTTGCTGTGTGTCAATTATTCTTGAAATGATTTCCCTGGTTATAGGCAAGACAATAATATATATATATCACATGGTGAACTAGCAAATCACTCATTTTGCCATGTAATACAGAGATTTGCAGGGTAGAACATGTAATTACATGCACACCTCACTGAACTCATGGAGTGAGTATGGGCAGAATGCATAGTAAGCTGCAGTGTCTCAAAGGAACTATAGTACTGAGCAGTCAAGCATGATTTTAAAGTTTTCACATCAAGGATTTACAATATAACATTGCTTAGATAATGGTCAAAATGTACATTGATACCTTTTTGGAAAACAAATGTTCTCCAGGTCCATATCAGCTTATTGAAACTCAAAATACTGAAAGTCATAATACTGAATGTACAATGTTGAAATACTGAAATGTTAACATGTTGAAATCAAAATATTTAACCCCCCATATGTGTAGAGAGCTGGATCCCACCCCATCCCCTTGGCAATGTTTACATTGCAGTTTGCTAATACTGTGGATCATTCTACACTGGTAAAAATATTCATAAGCTATATGACAGAATAATGGAACATTGCAGAGCTATTAGAAACTCTGACTTTAAAAACTCTTTAGCCAAGCATAGCTCTGTGTGTTCCCAGTTTTCATGTTTTACTTTTTCTGTTCTTGAAAAAGTTGTTGTGCCTTTTGGTGGCAGTAATAACTTGTTTGAGATTAAGGAACTACAGTGGCAAGTCAGGCTGCATGCTGACTCGTCCCCTGGAATGAGTGGTAATTTAAACATAAAATGTTTACTCAAATGTAATAGATAGCTCATGACATCAACATTGTGGGTAGAGCTTTCTCTCTTGTACCTTAGGCTGTTTACTTTAGAATTTCCACTCACTCATATTTGAATACTGAAAGATTTCTGACGAAGTTTGAATAATAAAGAACGAAAGCTCTCAAATCGGAAATTTGTTTTTCTAGTTCTTTTTCCTTTCTTCATTAGAGGTTTTTATATTTTAATATAGTGTTTAGTGGTGCCTCTTGGATAGTTTTATTGTAATATATATATATATATATATATATATATATATATATATATATATATATGTGTGTGTGTGTGTGCGTGCGTGTGTGTGTAGTGTGTGTGTGTGTCTGTGTGTGTGTGTGTGTGTGCATGCACGCGCGCGCTTGTGTCATTTTAGCAAAATGTACAGCCATCAAATCTCAAATTAATTATTACAACATATCAAAACTCAAACAGAATTTTAAACCATTTGTTTTTGCAGTCCAATCATGAAAATCTTATGACATATTCAGACATCTCCTTTGTCTTTTGGCTTTTCCCGATTAGGGGTCACCACAGAGGAACTTCGATCTGCTAATGATTGGTAGTGGATTTTTACGGTGCCGAGTTGCCAGCCCAATGCCCAACCTTCAAGGAAGGCACACCCATTCACGCACGCATCTACCTGCATGTCTTTAAACGTCACTCGATCATGGGGAGGACATGCAGACTCCACACAGAAGGCACTCCAGATGAGAATCGAAAGGGAGAACCTTTAGCTGTAAGGCGACAACGCTAACTGCTGCACCACCTCGGCCTAACATATTCAGACATAATTTCCCCAAATAGTAGTAGTGCTGCAGAAAATGTTTTTTAAGGTAAGTTGCAAGGTTATGGTTATGGTTATGGTGTGGGTCAGCAGGCATTAATATGGTGATGCATGGGGCACTTATCAATGTGTCTGGACATTTATTCCCCATTTTTTCTACATCAATCAGAGATGTACTTGTAAGTTTATTTGCCTGCTCATTCCATTTCCTACACTGATAGGGTGCTCTAGCAAAAGGATTATCTTCTCCCTACTGTCTCCACAAATCTCAAAAGTAAGAAAAGTCTGTTATCCTATCACATGATAAATTGAGGGGTATAGTAACAGAATGAACTACCTTTTCAGTTTTTCATGGGTATACATAGTTGCATTGCATAACATCTCTGTCAGTACATTTTCAGCATCCTCAACTTAGTATGAAACATCCACTTTCTTAACAAAGAAGACAATGCCCTTTTAAACTTTTCAGTGACTAAAATTGCCATCATTTTAGTATGTTGACCTTTAGTATCAAACAGTATTAAATCATATAATTGAGATCTTACTGCTCTCTTACCAGAAAATATCCAGCCTTGAAACTTTTGAGCTTGTGTCCCAGGTCTTACAGCACACTGTGCTAACAGTGTTTGTTTGTTTGTTTATTTATTTATTTAGTTAGTTAGTAATTTTTTTATTTTATAATTTATCATAGCATTGATATTCATTTGTGGCCATGTCCATGAAAACTTTTATAGATTACCTATTTAACTGAGCTGACAGACTTCTTGCCCAGTCACTCTGGTTATGTCCCTCCTGGTTGATGTTTTGTTGAAGGTCATGTGGTATGCTTCAAGGTGTTTCTCTAGTTAGTTGATTAATAAGTATAACTAAGTTTGGACTTAACATGGTCTTCACAATTGTCAGCATCCCTTCTGCTACACCAGCTATAGTCTAAAGCATTGGTTGTCATCATGTTACAGGAGC
>NC_056744.1:1128287358-1128302358 GCF_019279795.1 Protopterus annectens | reverse complement strand
CAAATGGTTGTATCTGTTTCTTGTTATGAAGTTTGTTCCTCTACTTGTTTCTAACTGTCATTAGGATGAAACCACTAAGACATTGAAAGCAGTTTATAAAAATGTTTACTTCCTGAATAGATAGCAGCACATCCACACGATAATAATAACAAGCTTATACGGACTCTAAAATAGCAGAGCTACAGAACTAAATATATGTACCAAGATGTTCTGAAACATTCCTTGTAATCATAGGTTCATAGGTAGGTACTAGGCTATCGGCCCAAGGGCCTACGTAAGCCTAGCCAACAAGGTTCCCTGGCTTATGCCACCCAAGAGAGTTATTTTCCTGTGCCACTGTCAAGCAGAGACACAGAAGTGATCCCCGGGGTGTATTTCCTATTTCCCATTCACTTGTCAAGATTTTTCTTGAAGAGTGCTAATGAAGAACTTTGTTTGACATAGATGGGTAGCCTGTTCCAGAGTATGGAAAGTCTCTGGGACAGGAATCTATCCCTCCAGCATGTCTTGTTTATTGTGGTGACAAGGTTTAGGACCCTAGAGCGTGTAGCTCGGAGGGATTGGGATTTCTTTAGGTGTAGCATGTCCAACAGCTCTGGGTTTGATATAGCTTTATATGTTAGACAGAGATCACCTCAGAGTAGGAGATATGCTACAGAGCAAAGTTGGAGTTTTTTGAGGCGGTCAGTGTAGGGCATTTGTTTGAGGCCAGTAATCCTCTTTGTGAGGTACTTCTGTGGCCATTCCAGCTGCTGCAGATGTCTTGTGAGGTACATTCCAAAAGGGGCATTGTACTCTATAATGGATCTAATGAGCGTCGAGTAGAGGGGAACAATGACCTCTTTTTTCCTGGATGAGAACCATTTTATGATGAGGTGTGCCATGTAGAAGGACTTCCTGACTACTGTGGCGATGTGACTATCAAAGGAGAGACTACTGTCCACCTGGGTCTCAAGGTCTCTTATAACACATTTGGTGTTAAGTAGATTGCTGCCTATGTGGTAGTTCATGGGTACAGAGTTTTTACCAAAGGGGATGACACTGCACTTTTTGGCATTGAGCTTGAGGCCATGGATCTGACATCAGGCATCTGTCTCAGCGAGTCCCTTTTGTATAGTCATAGTTCATATTTAGATTGACAGTAGAAATATGCTATTATTATTTAGAGAATGTCAGGCAGCATATTTCTCACATACACTGCATGTTCTAATGACTTTATTCATCTAGTAATACAAAAAAGCTGTATTCAATATAAGGCCTATAGTAAAACAAGGCCAAACTATAGAGGCATATTATTTATGTTTCTAACTGCTTCAGTCATGCACTCAGCATTCCTTTCTTTCAGAACAAACCAGTATTATAAGCCTTATCTAGCTCATGGCATGAACATATTTCTGGTCTGAGTAACATAAGTCTATTTTAGTCAGTTGTAATGTCTTATATTTCAATATAGGTGTAACATTTCTCAGCACAGCTTGAGTTTGGAGAACCCTTCTCCAAACCATACTTGCTCTATCTCTTTCTGCTGAGGCTAGCACTGAGTCAGAGTGTGAATGCTTCTTAAACTCAAGGTGTTCTCTCTCCCTCTTTCTGTCTCATTAGCCCATTTTTAAAAAGAATGTTGGAGAAATGGCTTCCATCTCCACTGGCTCTGCAATACGTTTTCATTTCTCCTCTTCTACTCAGGCCATCCTTAATGGGCACTGTGTCACAATAGACACATACGCAGTTACATATAAATACATAAATATATATATATATATATATATATATATATATATATGAATGAGTGAGTCAAATGGTCAGTGCATGGTTGATTGACTTGGAAACTTTGGACATATCAAACAGTTGTAGTCAAGTTCCAGTGCAGTACAACCATATGGAAGAGTAGGAAAAAGACTCATCCTTCCTTCAGGGTCTGTCTTATAGCCTATTTTGGCAGTTCACTGCATATGAATTGCTGAAATGGGTCAGTTAAAGTTAGTCCAGTAGCACAGTGGGATCCATCCTACAGCCACATAATCTGGGTTCGATTAGCATCTTAGACATCTGAAGTGCTGGCAGAGAAACCATGCCTACGCAGGAGGATGGTGCATGTTTGGGTTCTCCTTTTAATTGATTCCTGTGGGGCTGGGAGCTTGTAGGGGAGTTGTTAAAAGTGGGACAAGGTTGGGGGAACATTTGCTGCATCACCATCAATGAGGCGAGACAATATGCCAGCATGTCTCCATTGTACATCTGCCTAATGAAGTAGCAGGCATACACAGGACATGGGGAAGTTAAGGATCCATATAAAATACCCCTCAATAGCAATATGATGCTGCATGAGGAGCCTCAATCTCCTGAAGAGACCCAAGCATGAGACAGAAGTAGTCTATGGCAGAAGAGGAATGCCATACAGAAATGAAGGCTGAGAAGCAGGCCTTATCATAGCCGATGTTCAGCTGCAAGGAGCAAAAGAGCATAAAAAAATAAAAAAAAAACAAAAAGAACTAGGCTTAATGCAGATTACTCATGCACATAATGTACACTCTCTCTCTCTCTCTCTCTCTCTATATATATATATATATATATATATATATATATATACACACACACACACATATATATCTACAGACACACACACACACACACACACACACACACACACACATATATAGATGATGAGCCCACATCATCTTCCTGAAATGAAATGTACTGAAAGTCATAACACTGAATCCACAATATTTAAATGTCAAAATGCTGAAATGTTAACTCATTCAAGCCTACAGTGCTTTTTTTATAGATTTCCAGTTAACACACATAGCATGTAAGTCGTTCAGACCCTTTTTGCAGTATGGTTTCTTTAACTAAGCAACTAACCAGCTAACAATAGGCAGCATTCGAAAGGGCAAGGACTTCTTAATAAAATTACACTAAGATTACTATTCTGCAATGTTCTTCAGTAGATAAATTAATCACTGTTTGCCAGTTATTATTCATACTTTCATAACTCTATTCCTATTTTTATAATTGACAGACATGTACTATTGAGGGATGTGGTGTGAAATTCCATGGTGCAAGGGGCTGGAAGAAGTCCATGGTAGAAGAAAAGAGACAAATAGAAAAGGAGGCTGAAAAAAGGTCCAGATCATATGGTCAGTTGCAAGGTGGCCAAAAGAGTGTAAAAAAACTGCTTCCATGTGGGTCAATTATACACACACACACACACACACACACACACACACACACACACACACACATATATATATATATATATATATATAGAGAGACACATATATGCATACATCACAAAAAGTAACTAAGCAGGATACACCACGAGAGCACTTGTTCCTTCACAAATATCCTTTATTCCAAACGATGACATACACAAGAATGAGCGCTTTCGCGTGCTTCTTGCACGCTTCTTCAGATATAAATTAAATTATCTATCCTTGTTCCTTTTATACCTGTCAGTACTTCCAATTGTTATTAAAATTAAAATTAAACAATTACTCAATTACTCAATTAAACCATTGATTAATCGATTAACAGAAAAAGCGTTTAGCTTATTAAAAGGTTTCAACGCTATGCGTTCAGCTCCTGCCCCAGTTACTTAATGTCACTTGTACTTTCCATTTTATTACTTGTTCATAATAATAATTCTTCAACATGGAAAAGGCAAGAATGTCTTATAAAGACCCAATCAAATACAAACTGTGCTAAAAACATTAGCGGAAACATCCCGAGCAGTATGTGCTCTGATGACTGAACACTAAGATCACATCTTGCTACTCATGAATTTAAACGATTGTTAAAATATGTACACAGGAAATACTACTTATGCATAAAAAGTATATGAAAATATATCATGTATCAAATAAAAACTTTCTTCAGAATATACATATAGGGCGAAACAATACACCATAGACACTGTTTGTGCATATAAGTATATCGTGTATAAAAGAAACTGAAAATTGAAATCAATAACTTAAAAACTTCCTTCGAAATATGCATGATGAACAACCAATGAATGAATACATGAATAAACTAATCACGGAAATTAAAACTACACCTAAATATCTGCATTATGATTAATCACTGAGTTCGTATCCAAAATTCCGTTGTAAAATCACAATTTGGATCTATGTCTAGTGTGGAAATGTATATGAAATCTACACTACATCAATCTATCCTAATTATCATGTTCATTGTTAGATTTCATTAAATTTCTACCAAAGGTGTCATATTTACAACTCGGTGTTTAAATAGACAACACATCTAAAATTGTAATTGAAAAGTTTTTCCCTCTTAAAAGTTGGGCGAATAACTCAAAGCTTCCTTACTTTTACCTATTTTCGAATTTCATTATTATGTATAAATTCATCCATGTATTTTAAAATATCATGGTTAACCTGAAATCAAATCAGAAAAAATAATTGATCATAATGATGACCAATTATAAATATCTGATCTCTATAAAATGTGTTATATATTGATTAAAGTAAGAAGCATATATTTCTCCTGTATTATTCAATATTCTGCTGTTCTTATTATTATAAATGTCAATTGATTGAAGAGTTACTCAAAATTAATGAATAAGAATAAATAAGAGATAAAATAAGATGAATAGAAATAATAAAATTAAAATTATACCAAATGTGGCCAAGCAGTGGGCAAAGTTAAAACCTGTATGTGAAGGATCATAAATACAATACAATACATGTCAAATATATCAGTCATCTTCCAACTGTTATATGGCCAAGTTGCTGTGGATCATAATAAATTAGGTATACCTCCATCATGTTTTCCATAGTTGAATAAACTTAACATTAACGTGTATGTATAGAAATATATAAATTCAAATAAAATTATGTAGATCAATATGTGGCTTTCCATATAATAATCAGCCATATTATCAACGAACTTTAAACGTATTCTTCAGATATCATTCCTGATACTGGCCCAAAATTATGTGAATATAAATGGGTAGGATGTTCAAAAGAACCATTGGTTGGTCTGCTTAAAAATCTTTCAGGTTCAACAAAATAGACAATGATATATAAATGGCTTCAGGCTTCCATCAATTCTAGTGCAGATTCTTACAACCTGTCCATATCAAACAATACATGGAGCTAGATGGAGCCACATTGTTGGGACCTTATTCAACCCAACAATTTCCAATGTTGTCCGGTTCTCAGCATGTGTATATTTGAAGGAACATACTGCATGTACATAATAACAGGAGAATGTGTACATAATATTGAGAAGAGATAGCATATAATTATTCTATGAATGGTTTGACTGTAACATAATTATTAATTCCTGGGTCTCTGTGTGCCCCTGACCTGAAAATCCACTCCATCTCTAATTTTGCT
This sequence comes from Protopterus annectens, assembly GCF_019279795.1. NCBI lineage: Eukaryota > Metazoa > Chordata > Ceratodontiformes > Protopteridae > Protopterus > Protopterus annectens. The sequence goes on along the minus strand of NC_056744.1, from coordinate 1,128,297,001 downwards.
AGGGCATTACTGTTATCACCCATCCTAGGACTAATATACAAAGTTTGTAAAACTCTAAATTTGAAGTGGTGTGTGGGATTTAGAATTATGTGTTTGGCCAATGCATTCAATTCATGGTGTTTGCGAATATCATAGACATGGTTATAAATGCGCTCTCTCAGCCTCCTCTTGGTGAGACCAATGTAGAAGGCTGGACAGAGAGCGCAGTTAGCCATGTATATTAAGTTCTTAGTGTTGCAACTCGTCTGTATCCTAGGTGAAAAGTTGAAATGTCCATGTGGATGTTGATATTCTTGTGTGGTGGTAATGTATTGGCACATGCTACAGTTCTTACATGGATATGTCCCTGGAGTACCAATATTTCCATCCTTGACATGGGTATTCTTATGTAATTTAGAAGAAAAGATTGCTTTCAAATTATCACAGGTCCGAAAGACAAAACCTGGTTTTTCACCTACTATTGCCCTAGTGTCATCTATAATAGTAAGAATGTTCCAATGTCTATTTATAATTCTCCTGATTTCATTGATGTCATTTGTATATTTCAAAATGAAATTGATCCTTTTTATTTTGTGTATTGTATGTTGCGAATTGTTCATCTCTCAGTCTCTTCTTTCCTCTGTGTTTTCCACGACAACAACTATGTGCCTCATCCTCTCTGTTCTCATATGGTATGATGTTATGTCTAGTCTCTTGAATCAACTTGCTGTTATATCCCCTGGCCATAAATAACCTTTCCATTTTGTCTGCCTCTGTTTGTAATATAACCGGATCCTTGCATATTCTGGTTAACCTCCAAAATTGTCCTTTCATTATTCCAGAAAACATAAATCTCGGATGCATACTGCTGTATTCTAAAATTGTGTTCCTCCAGCATGTCTTTCTGAATAGTTTAAATGATAATTTGTCTTCTGTATCATAATATAAAGTTAAATCTAAAAAGTTAATCTCACTATAGGAGTATTCATATGTAAATTTCAAGAATGTAGTTGTTTCTTCCAAGTAATCTACAAAGCTCCTCAACTCATCGATCGTGCCATCCCATGCCAGTATCACATCATCAACGAATCTCTTATACATGCGTATCTTATCCATCCATGGGCTATTGAATATATGCTTCTGCTCCCAGCTATATAATACTAGGTTAGCATAGGAGTTTGCGCATGGGGTGCCCATAGCGACACCCCATGTCTGCAAATAATACTTACTATGAAACATAAATACATTACAATTCAACACCAACTCTAGTAGTTGCCCAATTAAAATCTGTCTGTCTGTTGAGAACCCACTCATAGCAACCATTACCTCCCTCACAGCCTGTGTACCATACTCATTGGGAATGCACGTGAATAAATCACGAACATCTAATGTGACCAAGAGTAGCTTCCCATTCCTTCTTTCTAAAAGATCAAAGGATCCTAAGTCTTTTAACAAGTGCTGTGTGTCTCTGAGAATAGTGTGAATTTTATTCACTAATGGCCTCAACATCTTCTCTAAAAATGTTGAGATATTATATGTCGCCCATTGTCTACCTGACACTATGGGTCTCATGGGCATCGGTTCAACTTGTTTGTGTATTTTTGGCAAGCCCTTTAGCACTGGTATAAGTGGTTCTTCTATATAAAGGAAATCAAACATTTCTTTGGTGACTTGTTTGCACATCAGAATGTCATACAACTCATCTCTTACATTCTTGGTGATACTCATCACTCCTTCTAGTGTTAGTTCTTTATAAGTGTCATTCAGAACTAAAGTAGCTTCTATTGTCTTGATATATTCTACTTTATCTAAAAGCACCACTCCTCCCCCTTTGTCAGCATTAATTATCAATATATCTTCATTGTGCTTCAGATTCATTAGAGAATCATATTCAGCCTTCTCTAGGTTAAAAAATCTATTTTTAACATGTTTGGTGGTGTACAAGTTGTAAATGTCTTTCTCGCAAGTTTTCACAAAGCATTCTACATTGGAAGGCAAAATCGGGGAGAAGGTGCTTCTACACTTGAAGCTAGTGTCAACAGTTTGCGCCTGATGCACTTGGTTCTTAAAAAACATTCTCAGAGCTACTTTCCTGGCAAACAATCTTAGATCTATCAATGTTTCAGACAGTTTACCATATTGTGAGGGCACATAATTCAGCCCTCTGTTCAAGAGTGAAATATCAGATACAGACAGATCATGTTTAGAAAAATTAAATACCAGTGAAGTCAGTTCCAGTTCCTTTTCTGTTGTTTCTCGTGCCTGTCGGCTGAAAACTTCCGTTTCCTTGGACCTCGACTCACCGATCTCCCTCTAGTGAACGTATTCAGTCTGATAGGAAAAGGGGCATCCATATCCCTGGTGGGTGCCGCAGTTTGTTTCCTGATGGTCCCTATCCTAATGGAGTCATCTGTAGACTGTATCGCTAACTGATTAGGTGGCGGTGTTGATTCGTCAATGTTAGCAGTCAATGCATCCCTTCTGGAGTGGAGAAATTCTCCTGTGTTGTTGATAGTTGTAGTGGTAGGCATCCGACCTGAAGTACTTGCTTCTCCGGTGTCTGGTTGCCTTTGCTGCGAGCGGTAGTGTCGTACAGTTTGTGTTGCATTGTTGTCTGTCATTTTCAGCCAAACAAAGATGTTCCCCTTTCTGAAATCGTGCACGTCTCTGGTCAGTTTCTTTTGTTTAATACCTCTCAATTTCTCACCAAACAAATTTATTTGTGTTGATACATCATTGAGCTTCCTAGTAAATACATCTGAATTGAACCTCTCGGTTATCGCTTGGTAAGCTGCATCAATATCTTTTTGAATAGCAGTTTCTAACGGTTCAAAGTATTCTAACAGCAGATGTATATACTTGTTACTCAGCTCTAGGTTCAGATCTTGCCATTTTTTCAAGAGATCTGGATATTGTTGTCCGTAGGTAGGCATGCACAGCACGCGCATGCCTCTCGGGACAACTTTGAAATTAAGACATGCTTGTAAGTGCTTTCTCTGCCATGACAGTCTTTGAATTTTATATAAGTTATTCTCTAAATCTCTCAACAATGAATAAAAGTCACTCATGTTATTATCTGGTTCATTTCTCATATACATATTGTCAGTGATTTCCGGATTTGCATACATGCACACAAACATGCAGAAGACACTCACACACACACACACATACACACACATATATCTATTCGTATAGCTGTATCTACATTTATAAAGATATATGTGTACTTATACATAGATGAGTCTATGTCAGTTTACTGAAAAGTGTACTGAAAGTCATAACAGTGAATGCATACTACTTAAACAGTAAAATGCTGAAATGTTAAAATGTTGAAATCAAAATACCTACACCCTTACATGTTTAAAGAATTAGACCCCTTCTCCCCCTGTACAACCCATGTGGGAGAACTTTGACATTTTGATTGATTGGCTGTGTTCTGACAAAGTGTATGCATTTAGCACATGCATGCTGTTTGTAGATGTCTCAAGTTTAACATTGCAAAGTTTCTGTATTTTCACATTTCAGGATTTTGCATTCACTGCTATGACTTTTAGCTTACTGCTATTCAGTAAGTTGTCATGTACCATGTATGTGCGTGTTTGTATGTATATATGTATATATGTAAATATAGCTGGTCTTAGAAGCATTTTCTGGCACAAACTAGATGATACAGAGAAAACAAAATAATTAAACATAAAGATAAACAAGTAAATAATTAATCAAATGCAGGTAAAAAAATGGAAAATTATTTAATTTAAAATAACTCCTAAACCAAAACGTTATTATATAAAGTCCATGCATATGCTAATCAGTATAGTCTGTTTTAAAGAAAATCCAAGTAAAATGGTGCCAAAAAAGACCAAAAATATTAACGCCACTCTTCTCCTTTTAATATTTTTTTGCAGGACACCCACACCCCCCAAATATATATATGGATGTATATGTGTGTGTGTGTGTGTGTGTGTGTATTATATATATATATATATATATATATATATATATATATATATATATATATATATATATATATATATATATACATATATATATATATATATATATATGGGTCCACTTCTGAATATTGAAATACTGAAATGTCGAATTTCAGTATTTTGAGACCAGAATACTGAATGGCCACAAACACGAAAACACAAAATATCGAAAACTCAAAATAATGAGAAAAAAAAACAAAATAAAAGTAAACAACCAAGACTCCCCAAAAATAAACAAAAACATAACTACAAAACCTAACATAAATAACAGTGGCACAAGTTTTTGCAGGAAGGCAAGCCCCCCCCCCCTGCACCCCCCCACTCCCCTGCTAGTTATATATATATCAACTCCGAGGTTGTACTAACATGAAAACAACACACCTACTTCTACACGCCCTATACTCCCATTACACATACACTTATACCCATGAGAAACACCAATGCACATGTAAAAAAATCACCACTCTGAACACCTACACACACACACACACACACACACACACACACACACACACACACACACACACACACACACACACACACACACACTATCACCTACCTTCCCTAACCCACTCCTACATATTCCCAAAACACTAATTAAAACCACATTCCTACCCAAAACCCTGACATACTGCAAACTTACCTGTATCTCCGAACACAACAACACATCCACTGACATCTTCAAAACCCAGAAAACACGAAACCTTAAAGGGACAGCACACTACAAAAACAGACTGCACAATACCTACTGCACATTCGGCAACATCAGATTCGACAATGTGCATTTTTGAACGACTGCACTTTCGGCATTCTGGTCTTGAGATACTGAAATTTGATATTTCTGCATTTCGAGATTGAGAAGTGGACACACACACATGTATGTGTGTGTGTGTGTGTATATATATATATATATATATATATATATATATATATATATATATATATATATATATATATATTGCCATACTTTGGAGAAAAGGAAATATGCCAATAAATATCCATTTCAGACTTAGTAAACATTGTCTGTTTTTTTTTTTTTCCAGACATTCAGTTTCTGTGTTTTGGGACTTGTTCTAGCAGGTTCCCCCATATGAGCTGTTACCAAGTAAAATATATAGAATATATACAGTTCCTAATTTCATTAGTTTCTGTACGACAACACTTGCATTTCACTGCTGTAGTACTGATAGTCTAAAAGAGATAGAAATTTGTCCAGAAATAATGAACCTAGAATGTAATAACCTCTTTCCTGCTTGCAAGTGGTTAGGTTGTCAGCAAAAAGCAATAATGTCATCATTAGAGGAGCCTAGTGACATTTATAAACATATATGACATGCATAATTTAAAAGAGGGTGTATCCATCAAGAAGTGTTCTATGTTTAAAAATGAACTGAAGATAGTAAACACTTTCTGTAACAAGGTAGCAACAGCCTTATGAAAGTATGCACTAGAATGCTTACTCTGAGGGAGAACTGACACAGATATTTTATTAAATGCAAAATTTGTGATGAGTGCAATTATCAGTAAGGTAATATATATTCTGGCATGGGATTTAAAGAATTTTTGCTCCAGGCTACTGTAGCCTTGGGGATTAATTATCTGGTAGACTTGTAAAATAGATTAAGTTGCAATCTGCCCTTTGGACCATCTGTAATATTTGAATTACAAAAGATAATAAACGGTCGATAGTCTAGGCTAGTTAAATACAGTGACCTCTGTGTTTATTTTCCAAAGGGTCAGAATGAAAGTGTTTAGAGAAATTGGCAAGTCTATAGTTAGATCCAATCAGCATTCTATTTATTATAAAGGTATTAGCAGCCAAATAAATATCTTTAAACCTATACATGTTAAGGAAGTCTGGTAGACAAAACACTTGGATTTCTGCAACAGAGGTCTGCTGCTGAAGATGACTAACTACATACAGTATAATGCTGGAATAATAAGAAAAGTGTTATCATGTCATTACTCATAAATACTGAAATTGTAAGAAAATGAACGGGCCTAGTATAACTCCCCAAAGGAATCTCCAGATACTCTTTGCCTTAAGTAAAGTATTACATGTTTATTGACGGCTGAACGATAGTTATAAAACCAAACAAGAGGACATTCTCCACTTCCACTGTACTTTAGTGACTGATCAAAGAATTATGATTTACCCTGTAAAGGGTTTTCTTTAAATAAATGAAGAGAACATCAGTAAGCAAAACCGTCATTATTGCAGAGTATCATTGACAGCTAGTAATGCAGTTATGCTGTACCCATGTCTAAACCATGATGCGATGATCATATACATATACATAGTTTAGAAATTAAGAATAAATAATTCTTCCAGAACTAATAGCAAATTAGAAAGACTGAACTGAGTTATAACCGTCTGGACTGGTTGAATTTGATCTGCTGTTGAATTTGATTTGTTTGGAAAAGAAATAACAATTACTTGTTTCTGTTCAAATTCAACAAACAGCAGAATATTACGAAGTTTCAAAACATGTCAGAGTGTCCTTGCAATAAAGAGTGAAATAAAAACTTTGCATTTTTTGAGAAATATGGGTATATTTACACACACACAAAATATATCATTAATAGTTAATTCTCCATTACATCAATGGAAAGTTCATCACAAACATTTAAGAAAACTTTAACTAAACTGTCCACAAAAGGAAACCAGCTTCCTTTTACAATAGGAAAAAAATTATATGCACTCCCTCCTGAAATGTGAGGGCTCCATTTGATACCCCCTAACTTATTTAAACTAGCTCCACAGTCACAGAACTGCAGACAGTAGAGAAACTCCACAACAAAGCAAGAGAAAACAAGAGTCACTGCCACACTACTTGATAGAGTCTTCACTTGATAGCAAGTGCATTTGATAGATTATGACATTAAAAATAGTTGTTGACAAAGCTGTGCATTCGATCAACTGCCAGTTAGCCATATTTATTTATCTGTCAATCTAAATAACTGTTCTGGTTCTCTTTGCCATTCCTCATGTCACATGACAGGCCTTTTAAAACAGTGGAAGGTATGTAACACTTTGTGTTGTGTGTCAGAAGATGGAGCAATGACAAAATAATTAATGCATGACAGATGGTATTGGACAGTCCCGGGGTTCAGAAACATGTCTAGTGCAACCAGACTCTGTGTGTTCCTCAGCTACAGCTTATAGTATGATGCAGCCCAAAGGCATTTATCAATTAACTAGGTAGAATTTCATGTCTACCAAGCCACAGAAGTGTCAAGACCTGACCAGAAAGAGGTATTCCTGCAACTGATGTGAAGAAAATAGACTAGTAAGTAACATGTAGCATTGCAGTGCTATGGGAAAGCTGGCAAGCCACGGTACACCCCCCCTACAGTAATGTCTAAATCTGTTTTTTTTTCTTAGACTAAAAGGGGTGAAAAAGAGGGTATAACAAAGTAAGAAAAGGGTGATACAGCAAGCTGAAATATGTATACAAGGAAAACTGAGGGGGCAAGAATGGAAGTGGGAGAAGGATATACACTTTTTTGCATGGACAGGTGCCCATTTATTTATTTATTTTGGCAGTGGAAAGATGAGGAAGGGTTTCAGGGAAAGACAATGGATGATTAATGATGATTGTTAAAGACAATGGATGATTAATGATGATTGTTAAACTTAAAGCAGAGCACACCAACAAGCCTAAAATGGACACAAAGACTGAAATGGAAATGAAAGGTGCTGACAGTTTGAGGGAACAGTGGAATTACAGGACACACATGCACGTGTACACACATGCACACAAGCACACACACACACACACACACACACACACACACACACACACACACACACATTGAAATCACTGGTGAGAAACTGACACAGAAGGAGGGGGAACATGAGGATGAGGGCTATTACGGACATACCCTTCTCTATCAGACTGCCTGTGCAATACCCAGGGACAAGTCAGTACCCTGACCACCCTCCCCACTGGGCCCTGCCTGAGGTTGTGAAGGCAGAGACAGATACTGGTGTGACTCTGTAAGCTACACAACAACCCTCCCCAATGGTCATTGCAGACTTCCAGCTATTGGTTAATCATTTCACCCACCACCTCCACCAGCAAAGTACTCCCCCTAGGTAGTGCTATTGAAGAGAAGGTTGTACTCCCCTTCAGTGACTTACCAACAAAGGCCTCAGGAGAGGTGTCTTGCCTGTCCCCAACTACACCCAAGACTTGAGCCAGTTGAGGTGGAGGCAAGAGAAGGTGAGGGCAAGCGGGGTTCTGGTGACCTGGGCCACACCACTGGCAGAAGCATACAAGTGCTGTAGAAAATTCCAACATAAATACAGAAAAATAAAATAAAATAAATTAACAAAAAAAATAAGAAGGGTTCTAAAAAAGGATAGCAGCAAAGTGGAAAAGAAAAAAGTCAGTTATCACCTATAAAGCATACGAGATATATAGTAGGCAAATAAGAAATATTGATACAATGGCACATTGCAAGTTACTGTGTAAGTGAATTATTCTATGGCCCTATGCTAGGATGTGCAGGAGGTTGAGATGATACACAAGTAGTCCCATCTTGGGAGAGTCCATAGGCATCCTGCAGGACATTTGGGCAAATGTGTAATGTCGTTTCTAAAACAAGGCCTCTTGAGTCCCACACCCCCACCACCCACACACACACACACACACACACACACACACACACACACACACACACACACACACACAAAGAAAACAGCTTGTTTTGCAGCATTATCCATCAATGGACTTGAAACTTGCATATATGAATATGGAGCTGTGCATGTATTGTAAAAACACTAACAACAACTATGTAGTTGTCATATGTATATCAAAGTTCACCATTCATGGGCTCAGCACAAACAAACAATACTGCTCTATGGTTTACAATCAAATTGTTGAAAGTCAGTTACACAACAGGCACCTCCACGAAGATGGTAGGAGCAACTGTCGGAATGTTAATGTTCAAGTGTCCATCAGTTAATAAGGACTTACACAAGGCAGGGACATGAAGCATGGTTGGCAACGGCAGCTGCCACATTAATATCGACAGAAGGTTGTCGATGTTGCTGCATCGACCTTAATATTTATGAGTCGAGCATATCCATCACGTAAACTAACGTTTGCAGTTATGAGTTTCAAGCTTTTGATAGTAATCCCTGCTCTACAACCTAACAGTGAGATGCATCTCAAGCCCACTACCTACCTACAAATATTAAAATAACCATATAACACAGAGGAAATATCCATCCCCGATAAACAACCCTTCTTAACCTCCTCATCACTACACCATCTCCCCTCCCAGCTAACAAAAATTACAATAAAACCCCTGTGTTATGCATTGTGTGGGGCTACTGCATGCAGCTACACTTCTGTGATCAGTCATTTATCTATTAGATCACAATTGCAGATAGGTTAAGCTCACACTAGAGGAGTGCCAGCGAACAGAATTCCTGTATCCTGTGTATTATTTGCGGGTGTGTGAAGAACATTGCTATCAGTATGATTGCTTTGCATTTCCCTAGTAACACATGTATCATCATTAAAACACATTATACCTAGCATGTCTTATGACTACTATCAATACCCAGCACTTATTATTAATAACTGAACTTTATTGTGCTCAGTTACATAGATATACATTTCATATATTATGAAATGTATATCTATGTAACATGAGCACAA
>NC_056744.1:1128262358-1128282358 GCF_019279795.1 Protopterus annectens | reverse complement strand
GTGTGTGTGTGTGTGTGTGTGTGTGTGTGTGTGTGTGTGTGTGTGTGTGTGTGTGTTAAGAGTTTGAAAAGGATTAGGTAATATTTTATGCAAAATGCTTCTTTCCATTGAAAATGCTGCTTAAAGTTGAGCTGCTAAGCATACCAGTGACAATACAGTACAGTACTGTATGCAGAGAGTATGCAGCATCTGTGTGAGACATCTGCAAAACTCAGTTATAAGTGAGAGCTTAGAACAACCTATATGCATTACACTGATGCGGGAGTTGCATGGCCATTTGCCTGTTTTTGAGTGGGTGAGTAACAAAGGCAAAACGAGCAAACAAGTAAACAAACCAGTAAAAAGGATGTCCAACAGCCACTAGCGAAATACTTTGACCTTTAATTATAGATCATTTCTGTCTAAAAGAGTGGGCACTAGTATAACGTAAAAAAGAATTGCAATATGAAGATTTCCTGTAAATGGTAGAACACACCCTCTTATTGGCTAGATCTTTAGTAAGTTTCACATCCAAGTAGTCAATTGATACAGTGTCTAATTTATAAGTAAACTTAAAAAACGTAGTAGTAGAATTAAAATAATCAACTAGTGATGAAGCTTCATTCACATCACCTGTTTTTGAGAGGGTGTATTGTGACCAAGAGTAGTGACTCTTAGGAAACAGCAACTGGAGAGTTTACTGGCAGATTATTTTTCTTATTCATTTCTTGCACATTAAAGCCCCTTTTCTAACTTTACTCATCATAAATGACTTTCACTTGGTTCAGTGTGTAGAGCAACAGTAAGATACCTATTTGGTCTATTCAGAGGATTACCAGAAGTCTGCCTGACATTACTAAGCTTGCTACCATTTTATCTTTATGTTCATAGGTTGGTATTAGGCTATCGGCCCTAGGGCCTATACAAGCCTAGCCATAACAATTCCCTGGCTATTTCATCCCAGAATATTTACTTCCCTGGTCCCCTGTCTAGCAGGGTGACTGACCTGATCCCCGGAGTGAATTTCCTTTCTCCCATCCAATCGTCAAGGTTCCTTTTGAAGAGATCCAAAGAGGTGCTCAGCTTGTCATGTATGAACAGTCTATTCCAGGGTATGGGGAGTCTCTGGGTCAGGAACCTATCCCTCCAGCATGTTTTGTTCATTGTGATGACCAGGTTTAGATCCCTGGAGCATGTGGCTCTGTGAGATTGGGATTTCTTTAAGTGTAGCATGTTCAACAGCACTGGGTTTGACATGGCCTTGTATGTTAAGCAGAGATCGCCTCTGAGTAGGTAATATGCAACAGAGTATAGCTGGAGTTTGTTTTAGATGGTCAACATAGTGCATTTGCTTTAAGCCTGTGATTCTTTTAGTAAGGCATTTCTGTAGCTCACTTTAAATATAGTAAATTGAATGATGTTCTGGCTCCGATGTATGTATTACATAGTACAATTGTGGAGAATATAGGCAGAATTTGGTTGCAGTATTAAATCATAATATTTGTTTCTAAGTTCCCCAACTTTTGTGTGAGTGAACTAGAACCCTTTGGATTATCAAAATAGAGAAGTGTATGGAAGCTGTTGCACAGAACAGAATGACCAGGATGCAAGCCATAAGAAATTTCTAGAGAAGAGTAATACTACCAAAAATCGTTTGGCCAATTTCCAGAAACAGATACATGTGACAGTACCTATGCTGACCACTTCAAAAATCACACCATCAGTAAAGAAACACAGCAAGGATGATGGCATCGAGGAATACTTCATTGTTTTGAGAAGTATGCTTCCCTGGAAAATTGGGCTCTGGCTGAGTGGGCAAAGATTTTGTCTTCACAATCGATAGGTCAAGTCTTTAAACCACATATGGACATGGAAAGTTACAGCTTTTTGAACTTCAACTGAAAAAAAGAACTCCTAGCTAGGTCTTGCATGTCTTCTGAAACACAAGCTATACGTTTATACATTTTAATCAATGGACATGTGCCATCAATAAAATGGTAAAGCTCAGAGACCTGATTTAAACCCTGTTTTAAATGTGTGCTACAACCAGAAGTAAATAGCAGAAACAAAATTATAGAAATCTTAGCTGCTGACAACATCAAATGTCAATCCCAAGTAATGTACATAAAGTAGATTTTCACAGTGACCCTAGGAATTCTGACAAGTTAGTTGCAGAACATGAAAAATTGCTAGCTAATGACGCATTGTTTAGAACAGAGCAAACTGAGCCTTTAAATAGAAATATGCAAATGTCTGCAAATACATGGAAAATATCAACCACTGTAATAGTAGGTTTTATATGTGGGAGTAAAGGGCACATTGCTGATATTTTTATAACCAGTAGTGTTGTACTTAACAAAAATGTAATTTTTGAATCAAGCTCCTAGAACTGGAAACATGCCTTTCAAAGATGTTATTTCAATGCGGTAAGCAGATAATAAAACAGTGCCAAAGTAATATGATAAAATAAGTGCTAGTACAGTTGAATCAGCCTATTGTCTCTGAGCAAATACTAAATTAGCTAAATGTACAGTATTGGTGGATAGAAAGCAAATGACTGGATTACTGGGTTCTGGAAGTATGATCACGTGTATTAAGAAACCCTATATCTTCAAACATAAAACCTATGACAAGAAATTCCCAATTTAACTTGTGGTTTTATAACAGAGCAAAACTTCCCTTGGTTCAAGGCACTGTGAAAATCATTGGGGCTGGAAACTCAGTGGCCTGAATTCACCTCAAGCAAAACTATTTATTTATGTGAACGTGTTAGCTGGGGAAAAGCACTAATCACAACTGAACAATTTTAGTCTCATCTCATTGAAAAGTACATTTATAAAAGAAAGTATACAATACAGAATGTCAATACAACAAGGTCAGAGTAATGTAACAACAAAGTAAGTATAGTTAAGCAGCCAGTATAAGAAATTATTTACATTATACAGTTGATTGAAGTTAAATTCAGGTTATACAGTATGGAAAAGTTATAAAGACTATATACAAGACAGTCAAATGTTAAGGTAAGTTTGATATACAGTAAGAGGGTGAAGAGAGTATGAAAGGTAATAGACAGTGAGATAATATGTTGTGTTTAGGTAATGTAGCCAGGGGCATAACATTAGCACTTAGCGTGTTTCAGAATGAGTTTCTAGTTGTGTCTAGAATACTGGGTATGATGACATTTCTTTGAGATAGGAGGTAAAAGACTCCCAGAGTTTTGGGCCAATAATACAGAAACAGTGATCTATGCAGTGGAGCTTGGATTTGGGAGACTAGTGATAATGGACCTAACTGGTCATGACTCCTGAGGCTGTGGGATAGGGGTTGTCATATTAGTTTAGCTGCTAAGCGAGAGAGAATGCTTGGCTGTATGTAAGATTGAATAGATGGGAACCTAATAGGAAATCAGTTCATTGACTGATGAGGAGCCATTTTGCATTTTCCAGGGTTTTGCAGTGGTGTTCATGCTTAGGGGACAGAGTAATGAACAGATTTTATTGCTAATTGAGTGCATGTGTATGGCACTTGTGTTTGAAGCAGATGTTAACAAAGGGAGGCAGTATTCCAGATGAGAAAGGAAGATGCCTTTAATAATTGTTGATCTGGATGTGTTTTAGACAGAAATTATGACAGTTTGCTTGTCCAGTATAGCAGTGTGTTAACCTTTTCCTGGTTTTGTTGAAAGGGAGAGTGAAGCTGAGAGATTGTTGTAGCCATAGACAGAATTATTTGGAAGTCTTAGTGCTTTCTAAGGCATTGTTTTATGATCCAATATGTCTTTAGCTAAGAAAGAAGTTTGTAGAGCTTCTGTTTGGTACCAAACAGCAAGTTTATGTGTTGGATGTGTTAAGGAGTACATATTTGTTTTTTATCTATTGTATAAGGGAGAGGAACTCAGCTTGAAGTTTTTTTGAGTACTGTGAGGAACTGGTTTGACTGGAAAAGGGCAATGTCATGTACATAAAGTAACAGAGGAAGGTGAAGAAGAATAAGGAGAAGTTTATTGACAAAGATAAAGACTAGGAGGAACAAGGATAGATCCTCAACGTTAGAGCTTTCTGAGATTAGCTGAAGACTGGACATTGACAAGAAAGTGTTGGTTGGAGGGAGAGTTCTACAACCATGGAATGTTATCTAGGCTAATTCATATCTGAAGTAGGTGGTTTAAGAGAATTGTATGATCCATTAAATTAAATGCTTTGAAGAGGTCAGTAAAAATGGTACCTCTCAATTGGCCTTGAATCGTGCCTGGAAGGATTTCATCGTTAGTGTGCTGCATCCTAATCAAAAGCCCTTTTGTTTCCGTGAAAGTGGATTGAATTTGCTGACATATTCTGTCTGTTGCATGTGAATGAGTTTCTCTAGGATTTTTCCTCAGGTCTAGAAAATTGAAATTGGCACTAATGTGATGGCTTGTTGGAACTGGTTTGCTTTAGAGCTGGGTTGACCACAGCAGTTTTCCAGATTGAGACTATAGTATTTTGTGTCAGGAATAGTCTGAGTATATGTTTAAAGGGTTCACACGTGAAATATCTGCAGTAGTATATGACCCAGGTATGTATAATGTCTGATCATGGGGTACAAACTATATGTATTTGTTCAAGTGGGGCTCAATGTTGTTGCTTTTGATGTGTTTAATGTAGAACAGTGGAATGTAGGGAGGAAATTTAGGTGAATAAGGTTGGGATAGGGTACTGTTAGATACTGATGGGTGATTGCTAAATTCCATTTGAAAGTTTGCTAAGTCTATGCTAAAGATTTCTGTATAACTAAATATTAAGAAATGAGATCATTTACTTCACCACCTTTTGTGTGCTGTAAGAGAGTTACCACAAGCTTCAGCAGGATTTATTCCTTCAGAGTTACTATATAGTAGACACATATGACACTTTCTTATTGTAGATGTTACAAGGTTGTTAAAAAGATATGAAACTTGCATTTTGTGATAAAAGTACTGTTCTTATTGTGAAACTGTTGTTTCTTTGTGCAAATGCTGCTTTGCTATAAAAAATACTATTTAATGCTGAATGCCATGAATACTCCATACAATATGGTAAAAGCATGCAATATAGCAGTAAAAACTGATTTGGGACACTTAAAAATACGGTTAAAAGGAAAAGCTCAAAACAACATGGTGAAGACATTTGCCTTTTAGTAAAAAGTTCTAATGCCAAAAACAGGAATGTTTGATGGTTAACAGGCAGAATTTTGAGTGGAAAAGACATCTGCCTGTCTTTGAAAGAGAATGCTGTGGCTATGAGTAGTACCGCACTTTCAGGAATAGTGTGTGGAACAACAGGGAGATACCTGTGGTGTATGTGTATGTATATATATATATATATATATATATATATATATATATATATATATATATATATATATATATTTTTTATATATATATATAGAGAGAGAGAGAGAGAGACAAAGATAGATATGGATACATATCCATATATCATAAAATCAACACATATGTGTTTGTGTGTGTGTGTGTGTGTGTGTGTGTGTGTGTGTGTGTGTGTGTGTGTGTGTGTGTGTGTGTGTGTGTGTGTGTGTGTTAATAGTAATAGCTGCATACAATTATATCAGTTGTTCAGAATTATATAGGCTATGTTTTTGTCTAATTAGATATGAACTGTGAAAGATGGAACTAGAAGAAGTGAAAATGCTTTAGGGTAGTAGTACAAGCAGGGTAGTAGTAAAAGTAGGGTAGTAGTACAATAGTGCAAGTAGGGTAGTAGTAGTACAACAGTACAAGTAGGGTAGTCGTACAAGTAGGTAGTAGTACAAGCAGGGTAGTAATACAAGTAGGGTAATAGCACAAGCAGGGTAGTAGTACAAGTAGGTTAGTAGCACAAGCAGGGTAGCAGTACAAGCAAGGAAGTAGCACAAATAGTGTTGTAATACAAGCAGGGTAGTATTACATGTAGGGTAGTAGCACAAGTAGCATAGTAGTACAAGTACTGTAGGTTAGTAGCACAAGTAGGGTAGTAGTATAAGTAGGTTAGTAGTACAATAGTACAAGCAGAGTAGCAGCATAAGTAGGGTAGTAGCACAAGCAGTGTAGTAGTGCAAGTAGGACAGTAGTACAAACAGGGTTGTAGTACAAGTAGGTTAGTAGCACAAGTAGGAGGTAGTGGTGCAATAGTGCAAGCAAGGTAGTAGCACAAGTATGGTAATAGTACAAGTATGGTAGTAGTACAAGTAGGGTAGTAGCACAAGTATGGTAATAGTACAAGTATGGTAGTAGTACAAGTAGGGTAGTAGCACAAGTATGGTAATAGTACAAGTATGGTAGTAGTACAAGTAGGGTAGTAGCACAGGTAGGATAGTAGTACAAGTTTATTTGAGACAAAAGAATCTAATGGCATTTACTTGCAGGCCTGTTATAAATATAAAAATGTAAGTATATGAGCTCCTCCTTTGTTATATATTAGCTGTGAACCTTTGTGAAATAAGCTCAAAGTGGGTGTTTGAGATGAAATATTGAATGACTTATCTATGGAAGAATCATTAAATCTCTGATGAAGGCTTTTCTGCTCATTTAAGAATCATCCACCCCATTGTGCTATAAATACCTGAACTACACAGTATTGGAATTACATGTTTTGATTATGCATCCTTGTCTAGGTATGACCTGGACATGGTACTCAGTACTGTCCTTCTGCATTACTGAATGTTTTTTTTAATATGAGATGCATTTATTAATATGTTAACTATAGGGATTTAGAGTGCATCTATAGTCCATTTTAGGAGTGAACTTCACTTTGTGACTCTTGCTATGTCCTACTTCAGGAAGATACGTTACTGCTCTTGGCTGGAAAATCATTCTTCCTTCAGGCTGTGTGAAACTTTTTATTACCAAGAGTGATTTGCTCTATACTTTTCTTTCCTTAGAAATCCCTGCAGAATATACAAAACCCGTATGCCAGCTACTTAACAACCTGACTGGCTTCAACTTAAGAGCTGACAAAAACCGCTAGTGGCCTGTGAGGAACGTCTGCTCTACTCCTGACTTTCATATCTGTAGTCAATAGGGAATCACAGAAGCATAACACTGAGGATAAATGCTGTCAAAGAGAAAGTAGAAAAAAATATTCTATAAGATCAAATGATAGTAAGGCATGACAAAAAACAGAGTGATCTTTGTTCTGTTGCACAGAGGAGTCCTTTAAATAATTTAGTTTTGCAGCGCACACAGAATGTCACACAGAATGACTGACAATGAAAACTGAGAGAAACTTCACCATTCTGGCAGGTATTAAGGACTAAGTGCCTGAGTACACACTGCTTGCAAAACAAAAAGTCACTGGAATTCTAAGATGGAAGAATGCTTACAGTTAGAATGTCTAGCACCCATACTTATGTTTGATTTGGATGTATGCGTTTTTTTTTTTCTCAAAAGGTTTTATTGAAAATTTTAACAAAAAAACATTAATATATTATAATAGAAATATTAAAAAAAGGAATATAAATATCTAAAAGAACAATAATAAACAACTAAATATCTATTTACAATGGTGTCTACTGTAAAACAAAGCTTTTTAAACAGAATAAATGTGGAGTAGTTGTTAGTTCATTATTAAAGTCTGTTTATCAAGCAGTTCTGTGAATTTCAACCATATATTATATAAGAATTTATGTATGGTCTGAAACCACATCTTTGGAATGCAGGATAAACTGGCACATGGCAATGCAGTGTTGAGTTCCCTGTGTAGAGAGTATAATTGTGTAAGCTGAACGTACCATAATAGCAGTGCTTTGAATAATCACTACTGTACTAGCCTTAGCTATATGGGTTATATCCTACACCAAGGATATAACAACACAGCTGGCCAGCTTAGAAAAGCTTCAGGGTACTTTCTACATTCCCAACTATCAAGCAGGTTGAGCTGGCTAAAAGACAACCTTGGGCACAAAGCCCTTCAGCTTTTTCCTGCTAGCACAGAGAGGAAGGTGGAGCCCTGAAAGGATCATGTTAGGAATAAAAATAAAAAAATAAATAAATCAGTGTCTACACCCTAGCATAAAAACATGCCAAGAAACGAGGTGGATGGAAGGCGAGAGCATATATTGCAGCAGTGGTCAATCAAGCATCTACTGTTATGGAATGTTCACCTTGCACAAGTGGACTGTGTTCATCATATTGATCACTCCTGCAGAAGCCTTCGCCATAGCTAGCTATACTTGGTAAGATGAAGGAGATGGGTCCAGGAGCCACTGGAAAATGCTCCTAACAAAACTTGATCTGGACCTAGAGAAGGAATCATATTGGTAGTGTTTTGTGGAAGCATGTACAGAGGACCAAGTGGCAGTAGAATACTTCTAGAATCCAACCCTCTCCAAAAAGCCATTGATGATGCTAAGGCCTTGGTAGAATGGGCCTTGACCCTGCCTGTAATATATTTGTTATTGTGAGTATAACAAAAGATACTTAGGCTTAGACTACCTTAAAACTGCCTTAGACAACCATTTGGAAATTGTCTGTTTTGACACAGATTGTTCCTTCTTCCCTTCACAAGAAATTAACAATTTAACTGGAGATCTTAAAGATTTAGTGCCGTCAAGATAGCACCTGAGTTGTCTCTGGATATCCAAGGTATGCAGAATCCATTCTCTGTCATTTTTATGTTCAGGAGAGAAAATGGGGAGATGGATAGTTTAGCTTAAAGTAAACTTGGATACCACTTTAGGCATAAAAGAAGGATTTGTTCTCAAAGAAACCCTGTCCCTATAGAAAATGAGTTAGGGTTGACTCACCTTAAGAGCTGGCAGCACAGATGCCCTTCTTGCAGAGGTCAGAGAAATCAGTAAAACTGTTTTCCATGTTAAGAAACCCAAGTCAACCAGATTAGCTGGCTCAAATGGAGCAAGTGTTAGTTTCTCTAACAGAAAATGAGGATCCCAAGGAGGGGCCAATAGTTTTCTCTTCGGTCTCTTGGGCAAAATCCCTTTATAGAACATTTTGGTAATAAGACTGCATTGAAGGAGGAGCATCCATCAGCAGACATGCTGAAGAGGCAGATAAATAAACCTTGATAGAGGAATAAGAAAGATCATAGGATAGTAACTCACACAAGTATTGGAAAACCATAGAATAACTAGCCCTGAACAGGTGCTCGTTATGTTGTTGGCACCAACTAGAAAACCTTTTCCATTTCCTAACAAATGTTTTTTACAGGCTTGCTTGCATCCATTAGTACCTGCTGCACATCCTCAGTATACAGATGCTTAAAAAGAATTAAGACCCAATCATCCACTCTGCCAGTTGAAGATGACTGATATTGGAGTGAATCTCATGTGTGAGCAGATCCCCTAGCCATTTCCAATAGAAGGAGGAACCACAGTTACGTGTGCCAGAAGGGAGTCACCACAATGATATTGGGGGATTCCTCCTGAATTTTCAGAAGTACCCTGAATATTAGTGGAAACAGCAGTAGCGTTGTTACCTCACAGCAAGAGGTTCTCCCGTTCAATTCTCAGCTTGGCTTGGGAGTGCCTTCTGTGTGGAGTCTGCATGTCCTCCCCGTGGTTGGGTAGCGTTCGAAAGACATGTGTGCATAAATAGGCATGCCTATGTTGAAGGTTGGGCGTCGAGCTGGCACCTCAGCGTTTCGTAAAAAACATCTACTGCCAATCATTAGCGGACCGGAGTTCTGCTGTGGTGACCCCTTACTGGGAAAAAGATAAAAAGACAAACAACAACAACCCTGAATATTAGTGGAAAAGCACACTGAAATATGTCTGTCCAAAACAAAAGGCATTTGTCTTACAGGCCTTCTAGTATAGAATCCTGGTACAGAATCTTGCTAGTTGATTGTTCAGAGAGGAAGCGAAGGGGTCTACTTGAGAAATTCATCACAGGTGGATCAAATCTTGGAAGACCCCCTAGTTTCCATTTGTGAGGGTGTACCCTGCTCCTGCTCAGATTGTCTGCCACATAATTTTCATTCTGATGGAATGTAGGATGCCTATAGAGTAAGATTGTCCTGTGAAGCTATATTCCAAGCTAGCATGGCTAGTCTGCAAGGGGGGAGGGGGTATGACCTGCTTTCCCCTTGCTTGTTGACATACCACATAGGATCATCATAGGATCATAGGAGGTTACTAGGCTAATGGCCCTGGGGCCCTTACAAGCCTAGCCAAGAGTTTATCCCCAGAAAAGAAGCCTCAATCAGCACCTGTTGCCCCTGTCAGTGAGGGACACAGGTGGAATCCCTGGTACAAATTTGTGGTTTCCCATCCACTCATCAAGGTTGCACTTGAAGAGGGTCAGCAATGTACTTTGTTTGACACATATGGGGAGTCTGTTCCAGAGATGGGGCAGCCTCTGGAAGACAAAACAGTCTCTCCAGCAGGTTTGGTTAATGTCACATATTAGATTTAGGCCTTTTGCTCGGGTAATGCATGAGGATTTATACTTACAAATATGGTGCATCTCTAGTAGGAGAGGGTCTGAGATTGCCTTGTAATCGAGATGCAGATCACCTCTGAGCAATCTGTATGATACCAAGCAGAGTGATAGTGATTTGTGCCTGTCCACATAGGACAGGTGTTGGAAGCCATGGATTCTCTTTGTGAGGTATTTGTGTGGTCTTTCCAGTTGGCGCAGGTGTTTGGAGAGGTACGTATCAAATGGGACGTTGTACTCAATTATTGGCCTAATGAGGGAGGAGTACAGAGAGGTAATAACCTCCTTTTTTCTGAATGTAATCCCTTTACTTATGAGATGAACCAAGTAAAAGGCTCTTCTGACCACTGCCGCTATATGATGGTTGAATGTGAGATTGTTGTCAACCTGTGTATCCAGGTTTCATACCACAGGTTGTGTGCTTAGGGGGTTGCTGTTGATGTGGTAAACAGTAGGGGATGTGTTTTTGCTGAATGGTATTATAATTTTTTTTTGCATTTAACTTAAGGCCATGACTTTGGCACCAGTCATTTGTTGCTGTGAGATCCTCTTGTAGTATGTTAACATCATTTGGATAGTGAATGACAGCACTCAACTTAGTCGTTCACAAACTTTGTCAGCCATAGGCCTTTAGTCTTTGCCAGGACCTCTGAGAAGTAGATGCCAAACATTAGGGGTCCCAGGACAGATCCCTGGGGAACACCACTAGTGACAGGTCTGCTGTCAGAGGTAGAGGCACCTACTTTGACCTTGTGGGTCTTATCGGTGAATCAGTTGGCCACCCACCTGATGAAATAGGGATTTATGCCAAGTTGTGTTAGCTTTCTGATGATGCCCAAGTGGGAGATTGTGTCAAAGGCTTTGGCCAAGTGAGGGTAAGTTGTATGTACTGACTTCCCTCATCCAGGGCCTCGGTGACAGCCTCAAAAAGTCAACCAGGTCCAACAGGCAAAATCTGCCCTTGATGAATCCAAACTGGCTGAGGTCAAGTACTTGGAGATTGCCTATGTCCTTGTTTATGAGGTCCATAATAATATACTCCATGGGCTTACAGATCAGTGAGGTCCATAATAATATACTCCATGGCCTTACAGAGCAGACGTATCAAGTTAATGGGGCAATAGTTTCCAGGGTTAGTAGTGGCGCCATCTTTGTGCAAGGGAATGACAATGGTAGTTCTCCACTCTGCTGAAATGAAGTCAGTACTTAGGGTCTCATGGAAGCTGTGATCTTTGCCTTGGATAGGGCATTTAACACTTGATCTGCAGAGATGTGCGGTGTGGGACAAGTATCGGGGATGTCAAATTGGCCTTTGGGGAGGGACAGTGAAGTGAAGTTTGCACTGAACCTATCTGCTAGCAGGTTGGCTAAGTCAACAGGATCAGTGAAAGTGGTACTGTTAAGAACTAATTCGGAACAAATCTGGGCTTTGCCATGGAGGTTCCTGATGTAACTGAAAAAGGCTTTGTGGTTATCCTTTGTTTCGGAGGCTAGTTTTGATTCATAATTGTTTTTTGAGGTTTTCACTAGTGATATAATTTGCTTGTTGAGGCTAAGGAGAGAGTTTTACCAATTGGGAATGTGTGCCTTTTTACCCTTGGATAGCAGTTTCTTCCTTTTGTTGTAAAGCCTGTTGATAGACAATGTCCACCAGAAATGTCTGTGTTTCTTTGAGGAGCAGGTTTTAGTTCTGTTGGGTTGAGTCCATGCAGTTGTACAGGTGCTTGTATACTGCACTGGTGTGCTGTTCATCATAGTTGTCTGCATCCTCTGAGGAGGGCAGTGGTGTGAAGCTACTGATACCCTCCCTTAGAAAGTTGTAATCAGCTTTTGAGAAGTTTTTTAGCCCGGTTACAGCGGGAGGTGGGGGGTGGATAGAAACCACGAATGAGACAGACTGATGGTCTGATCTCACCAAGGAAGAACTTACTATAGGGGTGGTGCAGAAGTCACCCATGTTGGTGAGAACCAAGTCTAGAATGTTATATCACCTTGTGGGGGATGAGACAAGCTGGTCTAGTGAGTTAGAATTGATGAAGTCAAGGAATCAATGGGTGAGTGCATTAGAGCAGGGATAGTTCACCCAGTCTATGGTGGGGTAGTTGAAGTCACCAAGGATCAGGGTGTTAGGGTGTATCTTGATGGAGTCATGTAGGTCCAAGTAGGAGGAGTGGGTGTCCTGAGTCATGTCATGGAGGGGGGGTCTATAGCTAGCTATAACTTGTATGGGTATCTTGCCAATTATCAGCTGCACCTGGACTAGTTCTAGTGCATCATGCTGGCAAACTATTCTGGAGGTGTGCTTGTCTTTAATGAAAATAGAGACTCCACTACCCTTAGTCTTCCTGACCTCATTTTGAGGTCAGAATGTGTGAAATGAGGTATAGCCTGGTAAGGCAGGGGTGCTCTCCACAGCTTTGAACCAAGTTTCTTTGATTGCACATCTTCCAGTGCGAGGAGAGCCTCCAGCAAGTGCATTTTCAAGTTAAGGTTCCTAGCATTAAGCAGCATGACCTTCAATTTGTTTTTTGACAGATCTTTTATGTTGGAAGATTTGTCTTTGGGACATTGCCTAAAAAAGGCATAATGGGGGAGGTAAGAGCCTTGGCCAGAATCCTGAATCCCAGGGGTGTCAAGTGGAGGCCATATCTGGCAAAGCATTGAGGCCTGTCAACCATGTCCTCCCAGGCAGATAGATACTGGATCCCTTGGAATCACACTAGAAACTAAGCCAATTGTTGAAGTCAATTATGTTTTGCTGGTATTGTGGTATCATTCTTGGTGAAGTGAGGTCCCAGAGACCAAAGATGGTTCAGAGAGTTCAGTGCTTTGATTAGAACAAGCATCTCTTTGATATTTATGTGCTTGCATCTGTCTTTGGTGTCCCACACACCCTGAACTTTTATCCATCCTGAAACTGCCCCCCCCCCCCCCAAGCAAAGTTCAAAGCAACTGTGGTGACTGACTCCTTTGGGGCAGGGAGGGAGAAAAAGAGACCTGGATTTAATGGTATCTGTCTCCACTGGGAGATTTCTCTTCTGACAAATCTCAGCAATGGGATTTGAAGAGACAAAGAGTGTTGATGCTGGGACCAAAGAGATTTAAGATACCACTGTATCTTTCTCATGTGGAGTCTTGCCAGGGTATCATGAGAATCACAGACGCCAGGAGACCCAAAATCCTAAGGTATTCCCTTGTAATGACCGAAGTCTGAGTGAAAAACCTTAGAAAATATCTAAATAAAGATCTATTTTTACCTGTGGAGGAAAAGCTCTTTGAACTGAGGTGTCTAGTTGGCATCCCAGGAACAGAATCTTATGTGAGAGAGTTAAGAAAGACCTTTGAATGCTCTTTTGGAATCACAGCATGTGTATGAGATCTCTCACCTGAGAGAGAGAGAGAGATTCCTGACACGTTGAAAAAGACTTTGCAAAAATAAGCAAGTCTAAATATGGAAAAATGTGGATACTCTGTAGCCTGCAATAAACTATAACTGGAGCTAGACACTTTTTGAACACTATTGGTGCAATGTATAGTCCAAAAGGTAAGGCAGAAAACTGATAATATGATCCAAACACATACAACCTTAAGAAACATCTGAAGTCTGGATGAACATGGATGTGATGATAAGCCTAGTGTTACCAGGAGTCTTCAAAGAGGAAGAAGAAGTAACAGGTTGTGAAGTGATGTGATTTTGAATTTGGGCGCTATAATAAACAAGTTTAGAAAAGAAAAATCCTGAAGCTGTCTCCAAGCATTTTTTTTTCTTTGGCACTAGGGGCATTCTTGAATAAAAATCCTTCCCCACCTGGGAAGAAGGAACTGGTTCTAGCACTTCTTAGGACAGCATGTGATGAAGAACAGGCAGAAATAAAAGAACCTGGTCTGGAGAATGAGGAATGATCCCATGGAAAGGAGGAATTTCCTTCCTCTGCCATCTGTAACATTGATGAATGATTTTCAGAACCACTTTGTCCGAAGGAATTTGTTGCCAAAGAGAAAAATTGAGATTCAGACCTTCTGGAAGAAAAAAAGGGGATAGGGTGGGAAGAAGTTGCAAGATATTTTGAACCGTCATTCATATATTTTGGACTGTCATTGGTTTTGGGAGGTTCGAGACTTCTTTTTGAAACCCCACTGCCATTTCTCCTTAAATGTCTGTTTACCTGAATTTTGTTGAGGCTATTTATTTTGTTTTTGCAAAAATTGGATAATTAGACAGAAAATCCCTTGGACAATTTGGAAAAGGAGAGCTGAAAAATCTTATTGATTCCTTGAATCAGCTTGCCCCTTTCATCACACCTTTTGATCACCTCTGCAGCAAAGAGGCAAAACACTAAATCTCTATCCAAGGGAGAATTTAGTCTCATTTTTAATATCATCTGGCAAGTTCTGAGAAAGCAGCATTGCAAACCTCCTTAAAACAGTATAAGTGACTACAGCCAAGGAAGAAGTATCAACAGAGTCATAAACACCCTGCAAACAATGATTAGTGATCCGTGCAATAGAGGAAACAAGTTATGTAAAGCAGGTTTTGTCTTGCAAGAAGGAACTGCAGATAAAACATTCCTCCTATTTTCAGTTTGTCAGAAAAAAATTTTACATATGAGCCTGACAAATCAAAATTCTGAAAATCAAAGGTACAGAACTATACACATTTTTCCCATACCTACCAATAATTTTCAAATCCATATCAGAAAGAATAGGATTAGAATTAACTAACTACTTAGCAGTAGTGGTATCAATTAAAGCAATACTTGAGTCACGTTTCTGAATAATGTATAAAAACTTAAAAGAATGAGAAACATTACGCATTCTGTCTGCCTTTTTAGTGGCAGCTGGCTGAGTATCAGGAAAACTGCTGGCAGTAACACACATCCCCTAAAGTAGACATTAAAGGACAAATGGGTGTGGGTTCTGGAAAATCTTTCTGTAGCAATTCATAGTATTTTCTGAGGGACTGAAAAGACTCACTGCTCTCCCTCTGAAAACACTAACACATTCTAGCAATAGTCTCAGTGAAACAGAAACCCTGTCACGGATAATCAGACACTAAGCTCTCCTCTGAGTCTGAATAAAAAATCTGAGGGAAAAAGTTATCTCTTTCCCTGCATCTTCCTGTTCAGATTCAGAATGTTGAATCTCTTCAGGAAAAGAGGAATCCCTCTATCTTTTACCAGAAGCTACTTTGCAAGAAGGATCAATAGCCTGAATTAAACCCTGAGCCAGACTTTGTAAACTACTCCTGTTCATAGACATTTATGTAGGAGACTAGACGTTGACACATGCTTGGTTTTCTGCTGTTTTTGACAAGAAAAAAATGGGAGCAATTGTGTTATTAATGGCAGCAGCTGCTTTCCCAGGGATTGGCACAGCATTCTGACAAAACGGGGCAACCTTCACTATTGTCTCTGCCACAACCAACAAAACTGTCTCTCCCTGGCTCACTGAGGGGACCCCAACAACCTCAGAGGACGTGGCTAACTTATGGTCTATAGTGACTTGTAGATGCTGCACCAGAGGAATCCAAGGTAAAAGTTGAGTGGTCTGAGGTACAACAAATGGCTGCAGCTCAGGCAAATTGCTAGTCTGCTGTTGTGACAAAGGCTGTTTGCTTAACTTTTTCATTCTTCAGCTGGAAGAAAGACTACCTGTGGGAGCAGTTGTCTGTTCCATGGTTAAGCCGAAAATGGTGCCTCTTTCCTGGGGAAGACAAGTAGTAATTGCCAGTAAACACTATGAGTCTACAAAAGTTACTTTTTATACAGAAAAAAATACAGTAGAAAGCATATTAAATCACTATGCCAGCCCCACTCAAGAAAAATAAATATAATTTCTTGATAGGAAAAGTGCTTTCTATAACTACGCTACTTTTAAATTGATAGAAAAATGAATGCGCCATTTAAAACTATGTTCCAGTCTCAATTCAGACCATTAAAACAGAACACTACATGCTTTAAAATAACTTTCCTAAAGAGGAAAGTAATAAACCATCAACAAAAGTGAGAAAATGGATGATAAAACTGAAGTTTTTTTTCCCCAAAGTGAACTTATCTGCCTAACATAGGCAAGCACAAGCAGGCCATCAATCCTCGAAAGCCTCAGAAGAACGTACTCTTTGGCAACAGTAGTGCTCTGAACGGCTTCATGTCAAAATTGTTTTTTCAGTCAGGTGATAGTTTGGGCATGTGGAAAGTGCCCTGAAGCTTTGGAATCTGGCCAGCTGCACTGTTAGATCCTTGGTAGAATATAACCCATATAGTTATCTATATGGGTTATAAGGTTACTACAGCAGTGATCAATATGATGAACATCGAGGGTTGCTGTGAACTGCATGCAGTGCAGTGCAGTAAAAAGCTGCGGAATGGCAGAAGAGACACCAAGGAGAATTATGCACTACCTTACTCTTGGTGAAATAAGTACTTTTGTGTAGAAAACTGAAGCTGCATAATCAGTGGAGTTCCATTAGGGAAACAGAAAGGAAATGGGGCCCTTGAGCGTTATACAGTGCATGATGATGACATACAAGGCACTATGCTTTCTGACCTTTGCAGTTCTCCTGTTGGGCAGTTTCAATTGTTTATAGAGACTCATTGGCTTTAGTGGGACTCTGTTTTGAAAGATTTATCTACCAGATACTGTCCCTGTTATTGCATTGTTTGATTGATATTCTGGCAGCTGGCGAAGAGGTTTAAGACTCTGAGCTGTAGTTCTTGTTGTAAAGGGTTTGATTCATGCAGTCCTCATTGGTCTATAGTGTGACTTGAGCAAGTCACTTAACCAGACATTGCTTCTTTGTCGCACCTAAGAAGGATTGTGTGTCTAGTGGGCCTACCTGGTTAACAAATAGGTGTTATGGTTACACCTCTGCTGTAGATAGATGATATGCCAGCGATGATGACAGGATGAGAAGCATGACATATTCAGCAAATAGCAAACAAGAGTGTGTGCCTCCTTATCACAGAGCAGCAGTCCAGCTATGGTGAAAAGGCAAGCATCGGCACATTAACGAGCCATTCATTAAAGACACCAGCCTTAGAAAAAACATCATATATTCTGCAGGGAGAGCTCATGCTTCACAGAAACATGGGGAGATCGCAAGTGTTCTAGATACAAACACGTGCCATTAGACAGGTAGCAACCAAAACATGATTGCCCAAGAGAAAGAGTAGTAGATACTATTTTAGAAGCCCACAGTACATAAAATTATTTTCATAGATTCTATACAGCGATAGAGACATAGTGGATGAATAAGTGGGTTATGGTGGTACCATTCATTTTCTTGTGCTGTATGATGAGTCTGTGACATCTTAAGCTATGTATTTGAAGTCACTTTGCTGCTTGGCAACTTCTGAAAGTCGTAAATACTCAGACTGGGCCAAAAGCAGGTGCATTATTCCTTTCATATGTAAGTATGGTATGCTATGTTTGTTGAAAGAATAAACCACAACACGATGCAAAGTCACTTAGTCTTCCACTTTATTTAGCACTTTCTTCCTCACAGAGCAGGACTTCATCAGAATAAAATTCAAGCCACAAAAATAAATCTTAAATAGAAACAGTTCCTAATAATATAACCAAGAGGCAACCACAGCGTAGCAAAAACTCCAGCTTAAACCGTCCACAAAGTGAATAGAAACGTTCATTTTCATAAAATTAGAAACTGATCTTTATTTTGTATACAAAGAGGTAAGCATTTTCACATAAGCTTCATCAGACCGTTAAAATTTAAAAATCCGTATTCAGCCCTTATATACACATCACATGTCAAGTCATATTAGTCAATTAGACTTTTTAAAGTGGCATACAACTTACGTCGCATAAAGATAAAAAAGTGTTTTATTATAAAAAACAAGGTAAAAATAAAAATAAATCATTGCAATATTAGTAGCACTTTATACCATTTTAAATGATTCATGTGTCGAAGTTTTATTAACTAATAGGTTGTTGTTACTTCAACTTGCTTGTATTATTAAAAGTGCATTCCGTCTGCACTGACTGTGAAATGCATACAAATCGAATATATTCAACAATATGTTGCCAGATGTCTCATTTCATTACTAAATAATATTAGTCATCTATCCATGTAAATGTTTTAAGACTTGGAGTTGTATATCATAAGTTAATAAATGTTAAACATCTGCTTAGTTTAAAACAGCAGTTTTTAAGCCTAGTGGCACAGAACTCTGAATTTTACGCATTGATATATGCAATGAAAGAAGGATGGGTTATCTAGAGTTGCTATTCCGTCAATGCCCTACTATGAACACCTATATTGGAAGAGCATTGTTATTAATGAAACCAGTGTGATACTTCTATTTTAATATCTCATAGTAACTTACTAGATAATATATTTATATTTTTAGTGCATTCAACGTAGATTGTTTAGTGATGAAGACTATAAAATTTGACAGTGGTTTTATGCGACGTAAGGCATTTATGGTAAACTTAGGGATAAACTATTTCCTAGGGCACTATACACCTACATATTGGTTGAGTGCATGAAACAATTTTTGCCTCTCTCTCTGCAGCTAAAGTGTTTTTGGTTAAATGTGATATTAGCTCTTACCATAAATTTGTGAAATGTTTCATTGTAGCCGAATGGCAAGGCATATTACCTAATTTTACACCATTGACAAGATATTATGGACTCTAGTTAGTTAAACATGTTTTTAGATTTACATGGATAGATGACTAATATTATTTAGTAATGAAAAGAGACATCTGGCAACATATTGCTTTTTTCCTATCACTGGTACTTACTTTTCATAGTGTGTGTGGCTTATTAGTGCATGTACTCATGCAGACACACAATTCTAAGAGAGTTTCCCTCATTTGACAGTACAGTATTGCTTTGAAAAACTGCATCTTGGAAACAACCCATGGAGTTGCAAATGTCCTAATATTCCAGAAAAGTGAAAGTCTTATAACGCTTCAATAAAAAACATGTCAAGCAACTTTGAAAATGAATCTTGCCACTGTAGTAAAAGTATTTTTCCATTAGCTGACTCCCTACAGGAATCACACAGCAACAGCCTGTATGATATTGATTCCATCCAAATTAATTTATTTTCTTTTTCTTCCCTGCATTGCAGTAAAATGTTTGGATCTTTCACTCTTTTCCTAAATATTTGACTGCCGTAGAGTTACACTAGTTAACATTTGAAAGTCGAGGCAAATGTATTCTTGATATTTCCATATATTTTCTTATCTGTGTGCATAAGTATGCATGCAATATGCAATCTAACTTCCACACCCCCACCAGGGGCAGCAATATCCTAGAACTGGTCATTACCAACATGGGCAACTGGTGTTCCACACCAGAGATCAAATCCTCATTGGTCAGATCCGATCATAAGCTAATCACCCTAGACATCCACATCCCACCCCCACCCCCCATTAGGGAAACCACTGTAAAAAACTTCTCCAAAGCCAACTTCACGCTTCTTAAGACAGAAGTGGCAAACTTCACAACACCCATGCTGACAGACAATAGAGGACTGCTGAATCCTATACAAAGGCACTTTATAAGCACTTACACGAGTGCATGGATTGTGCAATCCCTAACAGAACCAAGATGCTATCCTCCAAAAAAAGGAAGCCAATCTGGTGA
>NC_056744.1:1128250662-1128255662 GCF_019279795.1 Protopterus annectens | reverse complement strand
TACCATAATATGGTAATGATCCCCAGTTCCCAATCATGGCTAAGGAGTGAAGCTTTTATTGAATCACTCTCAGACATGATGGAGGACCACAGTGCAGCTCAGTAAGGTATCTTATACCTATGAAACAGCTAATGATAACTACACATGACTAGTGAGGTATAAGATACCATATATAACTGCCTGGCACTGCTGTGATGTATAGTGTTAGCAGGATGCTCAGCAGTTCCCCACGTCTGGAGCACAAGCAGAAGGTGTTTCTCTGTGGCATGTAGGAAAATGGGGTGTGTCTGCAAACTGCTGTGGATGACCTTGATTGTGATTCTGAATCAAGGTAACTCACAGCAGTGTACAAGACATAATATGTAAGAAGAATGTGTCATTATGCT
The DNA here is from genome assembly GCF_019279795.1 of Protopterus annectens. Lineage (NCBI taxonomy): Eukaryota > Metazoa > Chordata > Ceratodontiformes > Protopteridae > Protopterus > Protopterus annectens. Next base: position 1,128,255,276 of record NC_056744.1, on the reverse strand, counting down.
CAGCATGTCTATGAAAGCATGTTTGTGCTGCAGAGTTTTTATTAGTAAACCTTAGAGACATTCACTGTAAATGGGATATGCCCATTTGGCACTCATTGTCAGCAAATAAGATAAATAAATAAATATATAAATAAATAAATAAATAATGCATGAATGGTATCAGCCAGAAAAAAAAAAAATATATATATATATATATATATATATATATATATATATATATATATATATATTATAGCAAATGAAATAAAGAAAAACTTAGTTTATACACATTTTAGCTTTGGGTGAAATTTAGAAGCATATTGTACAGCAAATATTGGAAGGGAACTTGCATATAATTCTGTGAAGTACACATTCAGCAAATGGTATTTACTTAAACTGCATATCAGAAAAATGAGATCTAGAAGTATAAATTATTCCCTTCCGTATTTAGAACAGAAGACTGATGCCTTATATAGAGTTGCACTATTCAATTTATCATTGTGACATAATTCAGATATTTGGGGACCTTTTTAGATGGTTATTTAATAAAAGAAATCATGTAAAAATTAATATTTTTTATTTGAATAAGTCTAAAAATGTTTAACTGTCTGTTCTTATACCAAAAGCTTGTTGCTGAATATCATTGTATTTTAAACATCTACTTCAAATACTGATCTACATAAATGAATATATGTTGTATTACCTCATTAACCATTTTATTAAAGGAGCACTTTATTTTAGTTTTATACCGTTTATAATTTATTTTCCATTTAATGGGTTAAATATTATGCTAGCGATTGATTTGGTGTATAATCTGCAGTATCAATTGCTTCAAGTATAATCTGCAGAATCAATTTCTTTGAAGCAGTACCCACTAAATTAACAACAGCCAGATTAGAGAACTATAAATTTACAACAATTCATAGTAAGTCAAATCAGCTTTTATTTGTTTTGTACTATATCCTAAACCCCCATGCATTAAAATCCCATTTAATCAAGATTCAACCCTAGTTTACCAGTGCACGTTTAATCCACAGAGGCTATTACTATATACCATTGACTGAACTTTTTACATTTGCATTTAAATAGCAACTTAATTATGTTATTTAGTCCCGTATATTACCTGGGAAAGATTCTAAAGATTTGTCTTGACTTTATTTGCACTGCTTTATATCTGCGCCTTCATTTCACTGAAAAGAAGAAGTACTTCATTAAAAGACCTGCATAAATTAAAGTACATGAAATCACTCGCAAATGCTTCTATATCAATAAGTGTATTCAGCTCAGTCTGCAGAGCTTCTTCTTTCACGCCTCATCCATTGTGTTATGAGGGTAACTTATATAGTCATATAGTGCACATGTAGGGGTTATATAAAATCTTGATGTTCCTGACATTGATTCTTAGACTATTCACTGTCACAGTATTATATTATACTGACAACCGATCTACTCATTTTTATATTCAGAATGTTATTTTGTTGTTTTCCCATTGCGTTAGTACAGAATAAATAACTCCTGGTGTCTAATGCTTGCATATGTTCCCCTTATAAAATTTGTTAGATGACTTAAAAAAAAAAAAAAAAAAAACAGATTTATTCATATTTCAAAACTTGCTCTATACTGAGGGAACTACTTCCATTCAATGATCTTCTTTAAACTGATTTTTTGCAAGACATGCAAGCTGTCTTGTACCCTAGTATAGAAAAGGACAAGCCACCTACCCCCTAATACAAACACACACACACACACACACATATATATATATATATATATATATATATATATATATATATATATAGATATTATATATATATATATATATATATATATATATATATATATATATATATATATATATATATAACTTTGAGATCTCTATTGTTTTGAGAAAACAGAATATTTCAAAAATGTATTTTCAGTCCTTCTGTATGCACATTCAAGAATTCTGCATTCTATGTCAGTTACCGCATCACACACACAAACACACACACACACACACACACACACACACACACACACACACACACACACACACACTGGAAACTATCCTGAAAGACATTGAACCAGTTCTAGATGGGCTACCAGCCCACTGCAGGATGCATATGAATACACAGATACAGATCCACATAGACACACCGACACACATGTACACACAGGCAGACAGACATACAGACACACATGCACAAACACAGGAAACTGAAGTACTGTGTGAAAACTCTTGCAAACAAAGGGAGGGTGTGCAGATTGTTCACTTAAGGCACCCGCCCAGCCATACCTCAAGTGCCCAGATTTTCACAGAATGTCCAGATTTTTGCCCTGTTTCTCACAAAATTGTGTTTTTCTGGCAAATCATCAGTAAGACATTGAGGACTGATGTCAGAAAATAATGACAGAAATGTGAATTTTAGACTTCATATCCTTAGCAAAATCCATGCTAGTGCAAAACCAGTTCTTCTATCAACCTTCTAAGTTTGTATGAGCCCTATTTTTGAGGCATTGTCCCCTAATTATTTATGGCTTTGTACAGATTTCTTGTGCTAAGAAGTTGAGAGGTATGATCTCTGCTGGGAACAGAACTAGAGAACTGTGAAGTTGCAATGCTAACCTTGCATCATCATGTCACTTCACTACAACAAAATGATTTCAAATAATGAGTTAAACTATCTCTGCTGCCTAACCCTACTTGAATCATGATGCTGTAACTGCAGCACTACTCATCAAAATGTCAAAACAAACTCAGGGACACGACAGAAGAACAAGCGATGCATAACAGTTACAGTAATAGCAGCAGATATCCAGACAAGTGTTAGTGGAAAAATGCCCATATAGCCCTGCAGGTTTGTACAGTGCTAAAAGTAGTTTTCATGAACAGCTGCAGGCTGAACTGAACCTAATTATTTCATTTTTTCAAATGCTTTCCATGGCATCAGTAACTCTAATTCCACAAAATGCATTTTTTCAGAACTGTAGAGTTATTACTGAGTGTTAGCATTAGAGCCAGACAGGATTTACAGCAATGTGAAGAAGGAACAGTCATTTAAAAACAACATTCCGGTAAGTAGATCTGAAGTTGTTCTGTGTAACTTATGACAGCACATTAGAGACAGAAGTCTTTTAGTTGTGCAGAATATATTTTATGCATCTCTACCTATTATGACCCAGTTTCTCTCAGAGGGAAGGCTGCAGATTTATATACTTGCATATAACTTCTGAGCACATGGTTTACTCTTTTCAAGCCGCTTATGGAAACTGAAGCAACATCAGTTATCGTGCTCTGTATCAGTCCTTCGTGCAGTCTGTTTTTCTCCATTTCACCAAGAGACAGTTTTAGTTTCAGGGAGCTTAATCATTAAATAGTTGACATTTCACCCTGTAAAACTAATTTAATGATGCTTCTCCTGAAAATGGATGCCTTTATACTTTCCTATCTAATTTATTTTCTGGCCTCCAAAAGTGACACACACTGCAGTAACCAAATGAACTGGATGGGTTCCCTAGACCTACTTTCACTAATTAAAGAATTCTCTAGTGTTTTCTCGATCTTGGTATTGTTGAGAACATAAAAAAATTCCAAGCAGTGCAGCCTGTGGAAACTGGCTGTTAGGCAGTGTAATTAACAAGGTTGCTACACATTTTTTATGTATTACAATGAAAAATATGTCACATTCCTGATACCTAATCAGATACAATTTACATATTCTGTCAGTGACCCTCTGTTCAGTTTGTATTTGCTTTGCATAATAAAACTGAAAGCTGGACTCAGCTAACATAAATATTAAACAATTTTCTCTCTCTTACTTCCTATGTATAGGTATGTAAATAATATATAGAGGTGTGGGAATACTGCCATTTTTACACATTATCATCAGTTGTGCAAGACTGACAATTATACAACGACCCCAGATTAATATTAAAAAATGTGCATGCTGATTGGTCAGCGTGCACGTTGTAAATCAGAGTTATAGTAATGGAAAAAGGTCCGGTCGCCCGGACTTTTTCCATTACGATAACTCTTTTATTAACAGCAACAGAGAATGCAAGATCTCTGTTCCTTCGCACTGTCTCGCTATGTTAAACTCCTTTAACATAGCGAGACAGGTTGTAAAAAGCAATGGAAATCTTGCTTCCTTTAACATAGCGAAACAGTTTGCAAAAAGCAATGGAGATCTTGCTTTCTCCATTGCTTTTGCCCACAGCTCTGATGTACTGCGTAGACATATGCATGCACAGTACATCAGAACTGCCGCAGAATACCAGACAGCTGCGGAAGGGCAGCAAGAAGGCATTATACAACGCCATTATTTAAGAAAAGTAATAAATTTTTTTCTTAAATAATGTCATTGTATAACAGCAATAACCCACTTCTGGGTGTGGGCAATGCTGGATTTACCCACGGTTGGCTTTGTTTGGCCACTCCGGCTTCGCCCTCGTGACCAAATCACACCAACCGTGGGTAAATCCAGTATTACCCACACCCAGGCGTGGGTTATTGCTATATTCTGTGATGAATGCTTTGTTGATGATAGTATATATATATATATATATATATATATATATATATATATAAATATATAAAATATAAATATATATATATATATATATATTTATATGTATATATTTATATATATAGATAAT